>NW_028281688.1:155000-197440 GCF_059751285.1 Brachycentrus maculatus | reverse complement strand
GTCCTACGCTGGTTTAAGTGATCACTAGAGTGTCACTAAGTGAGAGATCACTAGAGACATCTATGTTGAGATTTAATAAATAATGTCTGAAAAATTGTTTATATTTCATATTTTTTAAATTAAGATATATCACGCAGTTAAAAAGCATGATAACGCCCTATTCTATTTAGATTTGGTAGGTCGTAAATGGTTATCAGTAGTGATGTATGTACCTACAATATAATCAGTAGAAATAGGAAACACTAAATATAATAATGCAGATTATAACATTGTACATAATATGATTCCGTTTTGCATATCTACAGCGATTTTCGAGTAAATTAACGTAATGTAAGAACACTTTTATCATTTTAAATATGGCAGTTGATACAAAATTCATATCTAGGCACCCACTAAAAATATTTATGTGGTTCAGAGATACTTCACACTTTTTGGTATATTTATTATCAAATTGAATATGGAAGTTAAGCGTTGGTCGAAAAAGGGAAATGAAAGTAGACTTAATGCAGTCGAAATGCGATCATTCATATGAATGTGCGGCAAAACGATTTGTGCTAGATATTTGAATGGCAAAATAAGAAGAGAATGCAAGATTGAGATAAGCGTATTTTTCTTCTTCGAACCCTTATCCACACCGCAATGGTGCATAGGGCACTGCATCATATAAACGCAGTGTTATCTTGATCGTTAACACATGAAGGAAATGTCATCAGCCTTCCGCTTCAGGTACCAGTCCAGGATAATATTGAATAAATATTAGAGTGAGAAAATCACTTATATTTATTATAGTAAGGAAATAATGAAAAAAAAATAAAATCTGAATGTAGCTTGAGATAGAATCGGGAAAGTCCGAGAACATTTTTGCATCATCAAGTATTTCCAATAGTTGAATGTGGACAAGTTGGGAGTCGGAATAATCGGCGGGTGTGTTTGAGAAGATGGATGAATGAATGTGGAATATTAGAAAAATGTGTTCAAAGAATGGTGTAGCGTTCTATCCTCTTTGTCTTACCGTTCTATCTACTTTGTCTTTGTTGGCGTGATAGTAAGTTAGTAAGATTTGTTACAAATTAAATTTGTCTTATATTTTGTTTGTTATCTTGGCATTAATGTTAGTAGTACGGATACAAATTAAGTTTCTTATAAAAAGTGTTTTAAAATATTCTAATTTAACCTCTGAACTACGTAATCCGGTTTGACAACAAGCGATCAAATCCAAATAGTCGTATACTTCTATCGGTACCAAAAAACCATCTACACATGTACATTATACATATCGCATGTATTTCCAATTTCTACTTTCGTTTGGCACCAATCACCAAATATTGTGAGTGGTCATGTCGTGTGCCGGTATATTTTTCGAGATCTTGTCACACTAGCGAGGAATAAGGTTAATTTGCAGAGTTCATTCATTATAAATAATTTTCAGTTTTTTAGTCAGTCAGTCTAACAAGCTGCGATAACGCATTGAAAAAGTAACTACTAAGCAAACGTAATGTGATCTGTCATTTTTCGAATTATAATTTTATTCATCTAATATTCGGAAATCTAAAAAGGTGGATAAAAAAAATACCAAACAGTAAACGCGGTTATAATAATATTAATAATAATTTGTATAGTGCCAATTTCGTAAAATACTGACTCAATTTATACAATATATTGTATATCAGAGGCGTGCATTCTATATAGGCAGAAAAGCATTGACTATCCTGATCCTATATATATATATATATATATATATATATATATATATATATATATATATATATATATATATATATATATATATATATATATATATATATATATATATATATATATATATATATATATATATATATATATATATATATATATATATATATATATATATATATATATATATATATATATATAAATATATATATATATATATATATATATATATATATATATATATATATATATATATATATATATATATATATATATATATATAATATACAATAATATTATAGGGGCGTGCACTGGTAGGATTTTCAGGATTACAGATTGCCTTTGATTTTTTTTTTAAATAAAAGTTCCTATCAAAATATCACCAAAATTAGAAATCATTTATGCTGGGCATAAGCGGATTAAGCGGAAGTTTTTTGTTGTTGTTGTTAGACCTTCATTTGTACACTTTTACTTTATCTTATTTGTAATTGAAACTGTTAAAAATATGCTGAGCACGTTTATTGCTCTAATACTTATTATTATCAAGAGAGGAATTTTATTATTACGCGTGCAAACGCAATGTAATCCTAGAATGTATAAATACACGAAGTATAGGTACGCGTTTTATATAATCTCGTCTAGTTCAGTACAGCATTTTCATTTCTGGCAAACGATCGGTCGTTGTACTCAAATGTTTGCATATAATCTTTTTTTATCACCAGTTACACATTTTCAATGAATAAAGTTAAATCTGTAGAGTTACTTCTTTATAAAAGTGAGTGTGTACTTTTCCATGCTTTTTTATTTTTGCAAAAATAAAACAATTAATAAACTGCAAGGTGTTTGAAATTCGATACTACGACTATCGGTAATTCTGCATAATAATCTATAAATCATCATTTACAACTTTTAAAACAATTTATACATGAAATAAAATGTATAAGAAGAAATGGCGTAAGTGGAAAGTGATGAAAAAATGCATGTTTTTAATAGGCAGTAAGTAATATTGATTTAAAAACCTAATATCTATTGTGTGTTTTTTATTATTTTAATATTTTTGCATGTTTTGAAAAGGTACTGCATAGGTTATATTCCCAGTAAATTTTTTTGGTCATCCCGCATGTGCCAATCGTTAATTTGTTCGAATACTGGGTACGAACGAATCGATGATTAGTATTTTGTTGAAAGTTGGATGAATGGAAAATAAATATTAAGGTTAACGATGACGGGTTCTTACTGCAAAATATCATGTAAAATATACCAAACATTATCATCATATCAAACATAGTGGTTGACCAACCGTTACATTTTCTCATTTTGTAAATGGTTTGAAATAAATTCAGTTATATTCGTTTAAAAAAATAGATGTTTGTTAATAACGATTGGTTATGCCTAATTAATAATAAAGGTATATGTATATATATATATATATATATATATATATATATATATATATATATATATATATATATATATATATATATATATATATATTTATATATATATATATATATATATATATATATATATATATATATATATATATATATATATATATATATATAAATATATATATATATATATATATATATATATATATATATATATATATATATATATATATATATATATATATATATATATATACACGTAAAATGTGTATGTGTGTATGTTCTTAATATAAAAATAAAAGTACTTGCGCATTTATAAATAAGTGCCGAAACCAAACCGGTTTTGATATTTAAAAAAAATTAAGATACAGCTCTTTTTATGATTGTGATTTTTTATTATTTGTAAAATAGATATAATGTGATACATATGCAGAAAAAATAATAATACACGTTAATATAATTTGCGGCACTAAATGCATTAGAAAGTTGATTTGGAGCTAAAAATCGGTCCACTCATATTATTTATTATTGTATTGTACGTTTTTTAAGTTACCCGATATATTTATAAATATAAGCATATTAAATATGGTGATATAAAACACAATTTGATTTGATTTAATATGAACGTAGTAACTGTAGAGTATTATTTTTGTTACAAGAAAGACTTACGCATTTGGACTCGTGGTAGTATTTTACGAAAATTGCGCTGTATAAATTATCCACATTTATTAATATTTATTTGATAGTGATCTGATTTAATACCTTTATAAATACCAATTCTTTTAAATCCTCTTGAATAAAATTAAGTTTAGAATTATGTTACCGTTGTGGAAATAATGTTTTCTGTTGAAAAATCAGAGCAAAAATGACGTTTGGAAATTGGCCATGAAATCAATCCGAGGTTAAATTGGGCTTAATGTCCGAAATCTGATGTATTGCTATTAAATACTAATGATAAAAAAAAACATACAGGCCATTTGTGTTTAATGCGCGGTCATTAGTGCTCGAGATGAAATAATGCTAGTTCATTTTTAAGTGTACTCGATAATTACAACAGTGATTTAAAAAAAATAACCGTAGGTATGTAAGGAAATATGAAATTACTTGCAATTTTACTGGGAAACATAATAAACGTTTTACCACAAAGTGTCTGCCGAATAAATTTATGAAATAAACGTAATCCTAGCTAAAAATGAAAATATTATGGATTGAATTGGAACACACGTGGATAATAAGCTTGATTTTTAACACTCTCCTCATCATTCGCGTTCACTTTGTGTAATACCGCTTTAATAATAAAAATGATTTTAATATCCAAAATAGCTTAAATTTCAATGATTAAAGAAAACACTTCGTTTTTTACCACTTGAGTTTTATTATAGACTACATGTTTCAGAAGTTAAACTTCCATCATTCAGGTCTGTATAATAACTATATATGAGTTATTATACAGACCTGAATGATGGAAGTTTAACTTCTGAAACATGTAGTCTATAATAAAATTCAAGTGGTAAAAAACGAAGTGTTTTCTTTAATCATTGTAACATGTCTTACCACAAAGTTAATGCCGAAACAATAAATAAAATAGCTTAAATTTCAGCTAGGATTACGTTAATTTCATAAATTTATTCGGCAGACTAAAATGTGGTACAATCTATACATTTTTAATTTATGATTTACTTTATAATAAATACCATTATTTCTTGGAATATCGGTATTCACAAAGAAGAGATATTCACTAATTAAAACTTAAATATGATTGATAAATTCGTTAAATTCATAAGCAAAAATACAGGTAAAGAATAAGGCATCTTATAAATGTACGTATTTACCAAGAAAAAGTGGTATTTACTAAGTAAAACTTAAATTTATAAGAACGATTACGTTACTTTCGCAAGGAAAATATTAGTAAAGAAAAAGGCATTAGTTACAAACCTTATGTTGTGGTGAGGATTTTATGAAAGGGGCCCTGTGCCCCCGCAGTCGGAGGCTCACGACGACCCCCCCACGCTGCGAGACCGCCGAGAAACATCCCCACACACGTAAATAAACATCACACACAACTTGTTTCCTTATATTTCACAGCACAAGAGCCAGGTATTATCGTATTGAGCAGTCGATAGGTGTGCGACGGCGCCAGCGCGCTACAGCGCGGAAGGTTTGCTTGCGAATGAATGTTTAGCGTTCCAGTGTTTGTGTTTTCTTACTGAGCCGGGACGTGTGAAGTGAGAGAGATGTCTGGGCGGGAAAGTCGGGGGTTGGACAGCGCCTCTCCCCGCCGACAGTGTTGCCATTTACAAGTTTTCCGATACACTTAGCGCGTTTTTACTTCGATTTTATTCTTACATATTCATATTCTTATATATATATTATATTCTTGTATTTAAGATTAAAATTAAGGACTAATATTCGTTAAATAGCAACTTCATTTTCTTTAAACCCAGGCAAAATTTGACGTAAATGTTTTTTTAACACCGTTTTTGTATTGAAAAATTATGTTTCTTTGAAATAAATGTGATTTTGAAAAGAAAAGGGTTATTAAAGGAAAAATTAAAAAAATAATATAATAGATTTTTTTCATGAATAAAAAAAATCGAATATGTACCTATTCAAAAAAAAAATTACAACACCTAACGATCGGCTCTATGCGTTGCCGGAAGCTAACTGACTTTTATTATTGTGAGTATGGCTTTAAGAAAGGTGTGTAGAGATGGTTAGGACATGTGGAACGAATGAGTGAAGAAAGAACGGTGAAACAAATTTATGAAGCGAATGTAGTTGGGAAAAGGAGCAGAGGAAGACCGAGAAAAACTTGGCATGATCAGCTATGTTAAATACTTAAAGGGGTCAAGTTAGATTTTTGGTTAAGTTTTTGAAACATTCAAATTAGTTTAGCAGTGTAAACTCGTGAAGTCTCCTTCACCCCATGCCGTTAAAAAATTATGGAACCTCCCAAATAATTCAGAAAAAAGAAAAAAAAATGGTCTTGAAGACATGATAATTTAAAGATGGGACGATTTTTTTATGGCTGTCGATATTGAAATATGTATATACTGTCGGGGAATAAAAAATATATAGAAACTTTATCATAATGCGATCCTTATCTATCATTACACTATATTTCAATCAAATAATTCAGAAGATTAAATTAAATAATATATACACAAAGATGTTTTAGTGAATCGAATCATAGCCAAAAAGTATCGATTGAATATCACCTTGCAGGTTGTACGTGCATTCAAAAATGTTAACAAATAATATAATTTTTTATTGCACTTTTTGATAGAATTTTCCATTTGTTATTCATACTTAGGTTCAAATAATCAGTTGTTTTCAGTAAAACGATATTTGACCAAACGGGTTTTATTATTCGATAACAAAAGTTTTAAATATTTATGTAAAACGAATAACAAAAAATTATAATTAGAAAACACTTAGATTAATAATATTGTATTACTTGATATCAACACTGATTTAAAAAGAAGAAAAAAACATTTTTTTTATATTTAAATTTTTCTTTGTATAAGTTGGCTTTATTCTTTACTTAAGGTGTTTTTTTTTATTTATGCTTATAAACTAAATATTACATAGCTTTGGGGTAATTACAAGGTGTACCAAAGGGCAGTACAGTCTTTTTATAAATAGTTTTATGTACATTGGGCCACTTCAAAATATTAATCTTCATGTTGGGTAGAACGAACTGCGAGATAACATTTTTTCTTCATATTTATATCTCAAATGGTTGATAGACATGTCTGGCGGTCTTTGATTGTACCTTTATAGATATAATACTTTCACGTAAAACAACTGTTTTGAATTACTTAACGTCCAGGTGACTCTGAAATCTAGCTACGGCTTATGAAACACCGCTTTTCATAGTCTTACTAAGGCTTCAACTTTATAACTTTTATAGCCTAAACCTATTTATTTAAATATAGATTTGGCGTTTAATTTATAGAACTCCATTTTAATTTATATACTAAATGTTAAAATCAAACACTGATTTTTGGAGTCTATTAAATTATATTTTACTATTAAAAACACATAAAAATAAAATTTGTAACAATTTTTTTGCCTTATTATGGCATTTTCAAAGTACTTGTGAGTGGATTTACATTTCATGTTTCAAGTTACGATAATTTCTGATTGAAAATTCTGGGCAAAAACACTTCCTAATACGTAAATAACAATATAAAATTATAAATATTCTAAAATTAATTTAAATAAATTGTTTTACTCGACGTTTCATACTGAAGCTAAATTAAATTCATTTCTATAAAATAAAACCAGCGAAATATTAATATTTCAGGTGCAGTATGGCATCCCCAAGCAGAATTCGCATTTCTGCAGCGCATGCGCCGCTTTCAGTGAGACCCCTTGATAAAAGCTTTCCATTCCCATACGCTATATCGTTGTGCCTACTGCGTATAAGAATTTCCGTGCAACGTAACAACCCTCGTAGCGTGGGAAGCAACCCCTAAAAAAACTTTGCTCATTTTTTATCTAGCACCTTACGTATTATAGATGCGTATCGGAGATACGTCAAAACTGTAGAGGATATTTGAATTAATATATTGTTTGTACTTATATTTTTGAACATATGTTTTGAACAAGCTTTTAAGACAAGAAAAATATATATTTTTAGGAGAAATACTATAAAAAATATTTACATCTAGTTTATTTTGTTAAAAAAAATAACTTCTTTTACATTGTGAAAGCATAGTTTAAAGATTTTTTATTTAAAAAAAAGTATTCCCATAAACTGCAATCTATATACTCACAATAAATTATGTACTATATGTTATGTACTTACTCGTACGTTTGTGATGACAAACGAAAAATAAAAATACGTCATTAGCAGAAAAACTAAAAGAAGTTATTTATTCCTTGTTTTATCGAAATCATTTTTAATTATTTTATGGTATTGTAATATAATATAAATTAAATATATCAACTTTTAGTTTTATTGATTAATTATATGTTTTAAAAATATATATTAAGGTACAATTTTTTAGTTCAATTTTCAAAAAATATTGTCATACGTACATATATTCAATGCTATTTTTATACAAGCCAGTGTGTTGTTAAACTACTTCAGAATCTGAAGATTATAGCTATACATAATGTTTGATAAAAAGTCACCGTTATTGTACCCGATGGTGCATAGGGCATTGCATCCAATTGATGCAATGTTGATATGATCTCCCTTTGTATTATATATGAAGGAGAGCAAGTCTTGCGTTTCAGGTACCAATCCAGGATGATACTAAATAAATATTAGATATTTTTAAATACTTTAACGTATTCTATTTCAACCCCTTGGGAATCGAGTCCGGAACCTCCAACATTGTAGCCAAATGTACTAACTACTACGCTTTGGAGGAGGAAAAATATGTTTTAAAAAAATATATAAACAAAAGTTTTGGGATTTAATATTATGCTTAAATTTATAAGCAATTAAAAATGTATCTAATGCCAGTATTTTTCTTCTAATACTTATTTATATTAAAAGGGATATGCTAACAGCCCTTCACTTTTATATCAAATTACATTAATGTTCACATGTTTTCAGTTTTTCTAACCTGTTTAGTTTGGCTGTAACTTGACACGCACATCATGACTAATAATAATTTACCATAATTGAACTGATATTAACAACTGATGATAAACACAATTGAATGTGAGATTTCAACGCTTTCAAAGAATTACTTTTATTTGATGATAATATTAGGAAATAAACAAAATTACACACATTATGAGTACGTCAATATAACAAATTCAGAAAATAGAGAAGTATTTGTATTCTTGTTGTACACATAAAGTTATTAAAAATAGGAATTTAATTAAATTTGTTCTAGAATGGTCCCGAATGTACAAACTCTAACTTAGAGTCTACCACACTAACCACGAGACCACACTCCGACTCGAATTTAAGGCTTTAGAATTCATTATGTATTCGGCTGCGCTGAGAGCCGGACGTCAACTCACGCCCGATTTTGTTTTTAGAATCTATATAAGAATATATATATATATATATAAAGGAAAAAAAATAAATTAATAACTCCTTACAATGACTCTTCAAAACCATACATTTATTTTGATGAAAATTTATTTTTACAATACAAAAACGGTGTGTTAAGAAAATATATTTTTTAAAAGAAAATTATGTTGCAATTTATCGTATGTTGGGCCTTACGTACAAAAATCAAAAATTGTATAAATTATATGTATTACATAAAATACACATTAGTAAAATATGAAATAATTTGATTATTTTTTTTACTACGATAAGGCTCGTTAATATGTATATAATAAATTAAACAAGCATATGCATAGCCTATATGATACTGATTATTTTACACACACGTACACTTACATTCATACACACAAACATATACTATATACATATGATGAAAAATAAATATATTAACACACATGAACAAAGTTTAATCAAATGATTAGCAATTTTGAATGAGTAAAAAGGGAAGAAGATCAATAGCACCAAATTACGAATATATCAATACAGACAGTATGAATATATGAAAGTACTTAACACTTTAACTAGTGAGTAGATTTCTACAAAATTCCGTCACCATGTACCTTCGTTTTTATTAATTATGTCTGATATGTTAGCGGTTTAAGTACACGTATTGCCAATTATATCATTATGAAAATTGCACTGGAGGTTTTCATTACTTGTTTTATATATCACATTTTGGATATCATTCTAGAAATAAATAAAAAAACTACCACTAATGGATATTAACAATGTGATACATAATTGTTTCGAATGGTAAGTTAGAATAAGTTTGGTAATTTAATATCTGACTCTTGCACTCTTGAAATAAAAAATGAACAAACTGCCAGTATGACAATTTTAATTTTTATATTTATAAATATGTTACCAGGATAACAGCAAGCTTATCAGGTTTTCTTCGTTTATACTGATCGATACTCATTATCGGTCGCATATAGCTTTTATTTCTCTGGTAGTTAATTAAGTTCCTACGGCAGCAAGTAGCGACTGGTGACGTCGTCGATTCCAATTTTAGCTAAAACGCACGACGTATGTAATTTGAACGATGAAGAAATAAAAGAGACATGTGAGCGACAGCGAGCGTCAGCTGTAGAATGCGACAAACCCCCTTGAAGGAACTCGAAAATAGCAACTTTAAAAATGTTTCATTTTGGCATCTTGACCAAATTATTTCTGCCATCTCTGGTGTGGAATATGATGTACTTTTCGTAATTGATGTAAGTGTTCATTACGAATGTTCACACACAATTATTTATATCAGAGCTACTAGCCAATGACTCTGGCCAATGTCTGTACAAGACGATTCTTCAGTTCTTTGGACACGTTGCGCGTGGCAATGAGGATAGTTTGGAACGACTGGTTGTGATTGGTGGCCTAGAGGGGAAGAGAGGGAGAGAAAGATCCCCTAAACGATGGACCAATCAAGTTCAGGCACCTCGGTGGTTCCAGCGCAGTCAAGAGATAACTAGAGAAGAGTCATTGCTTCGACAAGGCGGAAAAGAGCTACTAGCAGTGCATGGATTAAAGCTGCATGAAGCTGGTAAACAGAGAGATGAACGTTTTTCATTGCTTTTTTTTATGATGTTTACATGTTTATTACCGATTACAGTACTCGTCATTTTCATTTGTATGTATACTCAGACCTAGAAGGAATATTGTCTTACTCATGATGGTCATCAAACTAATGAACGGGTTGATTTAAAATCCTGAAATTTTAAAGCTCATAAAATTGATTGCGCCGAACAATTATATAACAGCCAAGCAAAACACACCATTTGTTATTCCTAAATGCAGAACCAATTTACCGTTGGTTATGCCTGTTGGGAGAATGATTGGTGTGTTGAATAGCCTACTAAGAGATATGGATCCGTTCCATTCATATATGACTTATTTTATATCACAATATATAACACATCACGATGTGTATTTGTGTTTTATTTTATGCTAGCTGTATTCAGCTACTCGTTGGTATGGGTTAGACAGATAGAACACGTTTAGAAAGAATAGATAGAATAAGTTTAATTTCTAATGTCATGTTTGTGGGTATACAATATTTTAGCAGCTGTCAAGAAACACGCCATCAGCTATGAATAATCAAATTAAATCAACAGATGGCGCTGCCGTTATGATAATTTTTTTGTCAAAAAATGTTTTATCTGTCACAGGTCGCAAGTACAGACAAAACAAGACACCTGTCACAAGTATATGAAATCAACGTTGAGTCAAAATTTCATAGCAATCGGTGGAAAACTTAAGAAGATTTAAGATTTTGAACAAACTAACATTAAAATTTTTATTTATACAAATTATATTATTTTTATTTTTATAGAATACTACCATAACATCATATTGATGATTATTCATTCATGATTTTAGTATGTAAATTGTAATTTGCACATACGGTGTAATGTACAAATAAATTTAAAATCAATAAAATAAGATTAAATGACATATTACAAACAAAGCAGTGCATATTTTTCAAATTTGCCTACGTTTTATTAAGAAGACATTTATTTTTATCAATAAAAGTGTATAAGTATCTATGTAATTACATGACTTCAAAGAGATGAAAAAATTATGCCTAAAACACTGAGAATTTTTTTTTGCCGTTGTCGAATTTTTTTCCGTTATATACTTATTGTAAATAATTATTTCCGTATAAATTATGAAGGAAGGGTACCCTAAATACCATTTAATACTGTCGTCAAGGCGTTCCTATTAATAATTCAAAGTTTTGGGGTAATTCACGTATCGGAAGGCCTTAAACTTGTCTAACTAATGGAATTAATTTATTTTAGTTTAGGTCATTATTACAGTCAGATATTCCATTTCGATGGTAGTAATAAAGTATAATGTGGCAAAGGGAACTATTTAGAATATATAGGGTGTTTTTTTAGAGGTTTGGTTTTCAATCTGGCGACATTGTTTCTACAGACTGTGACAGTTGACAGTTGATTTGTAGTCAGTACGTTTTGACATTTCACTATAAATAGACCAAATGAACATTATGCGCGTCATAGGTTCGATGAATGGACCAAAATGGGCCCAGTTTCCAGCTTGATCCTCTTTTTCACAGCAAAATTTTATTCACCAATGAGGTACATTTTTGGTTAAATAGCTATGTCAAAAAGCAGAATTGGCGAATTTGAAGTGGAGAAAACCCAGAAGCCTTTGTTAAGACGCGCTTACATAAACGTTACTGATTAATGTGTGTTACGGGCAGGTGGAATATTTTTTTATAGACGATTGATACGGTCAATGGAGAGCGATACATAATGTTTACTGACTTCTTCGTACCTCCATTGAATAGTATTTATATGACAGAGCTGTGGTTTCAAGTAGATGGCGCAACATGCCACACAGCGGGTGCCACCATCAATTTATTTCATGTAATTTCTGAATTTTTAATTTGTGTAACACTAAAAAAACACCTGTATAATATAATATATATATATATATATATATATATATATATATATATATATATATATATATATATATATATATATATATATATATATATATATATATATATATATATATATATATATATATATATATATATATATATATATATATATATATATATATATATATATATATATATATATATATATATATATATATATATACATATATATCAGAAATAATACAGTATATAACATAGTAATGTTACGTTATACATTACTAGGATGACTTATATGCACAGATTATAGCGTTATTCGTTTTTCTTTACATAACGCGCAGCTCTCTTCATTCCGATAGTAATCGATATGGAAAGTAGACTACATACTACAGTCATAATATGAGGAGTGATTATGCGAACACGTGTGTAAGTATTTTGTGTGAAGACAATAGAAATAGACACGTGATGAGTGTTGTATGTTACTTGTGTTATGTATTGTACAAACGTTAACTCTGTTTAGCCTGTTTTTATTTTACAGAGCTAGGTACTAAATTATGCACAACTCTTTTATGACTTGATTATGGCTCACTAGAAATATGTATATAGAAAATAATTAAACATAGGAAAATTAATCCATTATTTTATGGTTTTATGTAAATATCTTAAATGTAATATCATCTATAAGCTGAAGAAAAATGACATATGAGTGAAATCAATTATATTACCTGGAGACAAAAAAATATGTTTTTAATTTATGTTTTACTTGGTAAATACCACTTTTTCTTATTGTGATACGTGTTTCGATGCATTATATCGTATTTGAAAATGACGTCGAATGCAGAGAAACACGTGTGACGATAGATTTGAATAAATAGTGGTTTTTACCAAGTAAAACGTTAATAAAAACAGATAGATTATTACAAAGATGACTGTCGAAAAAATATGTTACCGAAAAATTATCAAATAATTTTTACTGAATTTTTCATGGCTATATGACGTTAATATTAATATTTCAATCACTTTATACACTTGCCCACTATTGAACATCCATATCGCATTAATTCTTGTAACTTATTTTAATGCAATGGTCTTAGATCCTTCTGCATACATAAGTGTATAAAGTAATCGCTTGACCCAGCCAAATGCCAGATCGTAAGCCCTAGGATGCTCGACTTCCATCTTCTTTCATAAAAAAAGGGAAGAACGATACATGTTTCATATAAAGTTGAGACACTTTTAAAATTGGTATCCATAGGGTGAATAATCTACTGCCCGATATAATAAATAATATTAATAAATAATAATAAATGTGCTTTGAAATCAAATAATTGATTCAATTAGAATTGTGAGTACTGATTTCGAAAGTAAATGAAAAAAAATTAACATACCATTTTCCAATAATATATATGTTTTGTTTTGTTTCAAGAATTCAAAAAGAGTTATAGTTCTTTGCGGCTTTTGTTAACGAAAATATATTTGATCGCCGGAATTTACAATTCGTATAATTACACCTGTCTCACATAGTTCGAGTCGTAAGAGTGTCTTAGTGCTTCTGAATCGGGCAGAAAAACGAAAACGTCACGCAGACAATTTAAATGATCCCGAATACTTTTTAGATGAATGTATATATATAAAATTAGAATACGAATTATTTGCTCGAGTACATGTCTTTTCACAATAGGTGTATATTCGTCTCGTCTGTTAATAGCGTAGCTTAGTTACCATTTAGCGCTTGGCGCTTCGCTGATCGCGGTAAGGTAAGACCGACCAAATTTCTCAACCCAGTGAATTGGAGCATATGCATAGATATCTATCGCTGAAAAGCAAACGTAATTCCTTCTTTTCTAATGGCCTATTCATTTTCAGTACAATTTACCTTACAATGATATAATGTATAGAGGTATAGCGATGCTGTTCCTAGCGAATGTGAGGTTAATCATGTCTGCATTTTAGAATTTTCAGTTTTTTTTAGAAATATGCGTTTTCATAAATTTTACAGACTTAACTGACGTGTAACAGGGAGAATTTGGGTGCAGATTTTTCATCAAAAATCATCTTGTAAAAGTCATTTCAGTAAATTTGTTTCTGTGGACCAACAATTAATTAAGCTAACGACGAGCCAAACAAATAAAATAAAATCTGGACGCGAGGCATTGTTAGATGCGATACCCCGTGTAACCTCACTCGTAGCATACCCTTAACGATGGCCTAGACCCTAGACTATGCATAGAGCCAAAACCCATTAAAAGTGAATTGTGTATTTATTTAAAAAAAATAATCATCGTTCTAATAATAAATAATTATGGAACGATGATTACTTATTAAATAATATATGAAATATTTGTAAAATAATAATAATATATAATAAATGATAAATAAAAAACTTGATTTTTAACTCCTTTGATTTGTAAACACCAAGGAAATCGTTTATCGAGTATAAAGCCGATTAAATTTATCAAGTTTGGTTCTCTACGCATAAATTGACAACATTATTGTTTCGATTAAATAAATTATTCGCTGTCTACGGCGGACTCTAGCTTACTATAATAAATCGTTCGAAATTAGAGGTTCGTAATCTTATGTTATTGCGATTGCTTATGTTATTACTTAGTTGAAATACAAAGGAAATAGTAATAAGTTTCACTGATATATTTATTACAAGTATTTTTTTTTAACTCACACTAAGATCAGTATAAAAATGTATTTGTATATCGATCCCCATTTTACTACGCTATTATACCGTGAAACAAACATCTGCATAATACTGAAACAAATAACTTCACTTCAATGAATATATATTTTTACATAAACAACAAAATAAAACATCATTGAATTTAAAATCAAAGATTTTGAAGACAATTGTATGAATAGAAAAATCTACCTCTTGGCATTTCGTTATATGAATATTTTAGACGATATTTTCTCCGAAACGTGACAGGTGTTCACCGTCGGATTGAACTTAGGTATTAATAATTTTATATTTAACTACAAATTATAATCTACCTTTGGCATTACTAGTTTCGTACTTATTAAATCGATAACGATTCAAGTGGTAACACATTCCCCATATATGTAGTTCCACTTAAATTCAAGGAAAAGTTGGATATACTCGTCGGTAATCCATTAAAATAAAATGAAAAAATCGATTCAAAATTATTGCTTTAAAATTACCCGAAGGGATTCGTATACCGTATTTATTTAATGTTAACCCAGATATGTAGTTTACTTTATTCAAACATATATATTTATGATTGATTTTGGAGCGCTGAATTTTCATGTCACCTTTTTTTATTTTTTATTATTTATTTGGCGGTCACCCAGTGAAAGCATGTGACTGCCAGTGCCAAGTATGATTTTTATTTACTAACAAAATAATAATAGAAAATAATAGTAACAATCAATACAAAATTTCAAAGTTTAAATGCGTTAAGCTTTATCATTTTAGAAATTATGACCACAATTCTAGAATTAGGTTCAGAAAAAAGGGTGGATACCTAGACCTTAGGCAACATAACATGGGTGGAGATGGAAGATATAGACAAAGATAAGTTCCAGTACCGTGGTTTGAATGGGATTTCAGATTGAATGTTGGCGTAATATGCTCCTCGATGCTGTTTGGACTCTTCCCAATGTTTGTACCAGATTGATCCATGTATACATTTTAATGAGGAGATTAAGTCGGTCATCGTAGAGCGGGTATGTTTAGTAGAACCACTTTGACGCGCTTCTTTTGAATCGGAATCTCATCCGATCTCTCATTGCCTTGTATTCCCGTGTGCCCGGGGATCCATGCGAGAGTAATTCCTTGATGATTCAAATTTAAGTGTAATATTAGGGTTTTAATTTTGTAGATAATCATGTTGGGGTTTAAGTACATCGCTACCTTGTATAATCAAGATCAAGTTGACACAGTGTCGATGTCATGACGTGCCCAATCCAGTGCTTAAGTGCTCATATCCATATTCCATATTCCGTAATGATAGGATCCAAATGTTTAATATGCGCTCAGTTTTGAAATCTATTCTAATAATCACATTGTCTAATATCTATTCAAAAATTGTCAATTTTTTTATGGCAAATAAGTATTTTTTAAATCAAAAGTAATTCTTGATTAGTAAGGTAGGTACCTACCCAATATTACCGATGCAGTTTCCAGTTACCTTTTAATTTAAACTGGCTGAAATAATTGACGAGCATTGAACTTTGATATTAGTTCGACGTTTCGATTTCGTTGATGTGCTGAATTTCAAGCGATAATGAATTTAGTAAAAAAATGTTTTTGGCGGTATATTGTTTTGTCAATTTAATACATTTATTATTTCCGGAAACGGGTAGGGTAGTCATAAGGGAGGCTGCGCCCCGTTTTCTGTAGGTTACATTACGTGTTTAAAATGTGTATATTTGCATAAAAAACGTAACTTAATTTGAATCCAACAAATCCAACAAATTCAAATCTTAATAATATTGTTTAAAACCTTCTCTAATAAATTTTTAGAAACGTCTGAGACATTACTACTTATCATTAGAATCCCAACTGTCCATCCAACCTCCTCCCTTAGTTTTTCCCTCTACCTCCCTCCCTAAGCTCCCTTTTTTCTTTGCCCTCCTTATTATCATCTTTTGTAATTTACGTTTTTTTTAAATGTCTATTTGTAATTTATGTTTTTTTAAATATCAAGTACTATCTATGTACACTTTGATTGCAAACAGCTATATATGGTATTAAACGTTTTGATCAATATCACTAATCTGTTTATGGTTGGTTGGATGATATTGCTTTTTAACAATAAGCCCGCCAATGTACTTATTTCTTTTCTGTACATGAAGTTTAAATAAATAAATAAAA
This sequence comes from Brachycentrus maculatus, assembly GCF_059751285.1. Lineage (NCBI taxonomy): Eukaryota > Metazoa > Arthropoda > Insecta > Trichoptera > Brachycentridae > Brachycentrus > Brachycentrus maculatus. Next base: position 180,065 of record NW_028281688.1, on the reverse strand, counting down.
TAACTTTAAAGCCGTTACAGTTTTTGGTCTAATATCTGGTATAACACATGCTTATAATTTTATTACAGCACAATGGAATTCTATCCAATCAATAAAAAATATTTATTTTATGAACTGATAGGTCAAAAATGGTTCCGGCAATTATAAATATTTGTTGATTTTTTTATATATTAATATATTTGATTAATTTTAGATTGTTTAATTCGTAAAATCAAGTTCAAGGGAACTATGAATCACGCGGTACATGATGAAGGTTTCAAGTAGTATTGCGTGGACTATGACCATAAATTTTTTGTTGTTGAAAAATCAAAATGCCTTTTGAGTAATGGTTTTTTACCGATCATGTGTATTTCTTATATTAAAGCCAAAATACTTTTGAAGCAGATTTATCAATATTCAAATGAAATGAAACAAACCTTTTCTCTATGAATTGATAGACTTTCGTGGTGGTAAACAAATAGAAGTTTACATTTTAGATACTGAAGTAGAAGAAATCATTGATATATCCAGTTTTGTTCAATTAGCATCCTGTACAGGTTTTTTGACAATTTTGTATAAAGACCAAATGCTCTCGTTTTTGTTTCTTATTCCAAATAATCTTATTCTTTCGGTCTCTCGTTTATTCTGTTTGCTTTGTTTTTAAAGATCTGCTCTTAAATTCATGTTATCAATTTCAATTGCAAGATAGTGTTGTTAGTTCTGTTAGCTCGTTACACACTTGTACTTGTGTACCTACTCCAATATCACGAGCGTTGGCGGCCGTCGGCCATATCCGTTTCCTTTTATTGTTTGTAAAAAATAGAATCCAATGCAATGTAGTCAAACAATTTTACAATTAAGTAGGTACCTATATACATAGATGTGTAAAGTAAACAATACAAGTTCTTGAACAATTATTTCTAACTGACGAACGTTCAAACAGATGACCTAATATTTAAAAAGATATTTCGATGAAAAAAAAATATTAAAAAAAATATAGGCTCTTTCTATGAATGTATTGGAAGATAATAATTATCAAAACAGAGAATTACTACGTGTCCATGCGTTAAATATGAAATATTTTGTTCAATCGATATTTATTTTTAAATAATTACATATTTTTTGTATTACACTTGCCTAAAATTTAATATTAAACTTCTTCGATCAGTTGATTCAGTAATTTATTTTATAGGGTCATTAAAATGATTAATATATGTATTTATTTGTTTATTCTTCTTTTCGTCTCATTTATTTATTCTCACTCCTATTCTCCTACTGTTCTCAGGACTTTATATCAAAACACGAGTATAGCATACCCTTGTTGATTGACTTATCACCACAGTGATCAAATCTTACAAAAAAACGTATCCAATAATTGACATACTTTTGCGTGTGTCAGTTCTGTGCTCCAGGTTCCTCAGATTCAAGTTAACTATAGTTCACCAACATATTTTATAGGAAAGGGATGACGTTAGTCACGGAGCTCACAGGAGAGGTATATGTGAAAGAAAATGTTGGGTGAAAAGTGAGAATGACATTAAAGGTTAGCGCACTCGGGTTTACTTGTCTGTAATTGTAGAAGCTCGAGTAAATTAAATACATACAAACTCATACTTCCAAGAATTTGAGTAGTGTGGTTGTCAATAATGGGTAGAATTGGTGAATGTAACACGTGTGTAAAGTGATCACTTAAACCAGCCTATGACGGTCGTCAGCCCCGTAAATGCCCAGACTTCCCCATATTCTTCTTCATCTTTGATGAGATGTCAAAAAATAATAATTAAATACTGTTCATGCCAACGAAATATTATATTCCAAACTTACTCAGAATTAAGTGACGACTTGAAAATGATGTGTAATGATCACTTAAGAGGGTATTCGCTAACACAGAATTCAGTCCACCGGAGACCACCAGAGAGGTCACAGACATTTTTAAACATGTATGTATATTGGATATCTTTTTGCTTATTAGAATATATGTGAAAAAAAAATTAACCCCTTACATTTTAATTACTCTTCTTTTCAAAACTATATAATTATTTCTAGGAAAAACTCATTTTTTCAATGCAAAGACGGTGTTTTAATTTTTTTTTTGTAACCTGGATTTACAGGAATTTAAATTGCGACTTAACGAATGCCTTAAGGAAGAGAATCAAACTTCGTACGGTATTATTATTGCAAGTTTGATTCTCGTTTTCAGGTTTTCAAGGGTTAAGTCACGAAAAGATAACGAAAAACGAATTTTAAGCAAAAAATGTGTACAGCATTTTTTCAATTTCAATTCTGATTTTTTTTCACACGCGTTTTTGATTTTGGCAAGTCTCCACCAATGATAATGTTTACTTCATAATGAAGTGTCTTATACGTTTTAATGAGCGGTCAATGGTACTCCGAGGGTTTTATCGTAAATACATACAACACTCAATAACTAACTAACTAACCATCACGCTGCTTCAGAAGCTGTAGGCAGAGAGAATTGAACGCCACAGCACTCTGTCTTTGCAAACATTCTTCTCCTCTTCCACGTTCATGCAGCTCCTCATACATACCCGCCGATACATACAACACAATAAAAAAGTGTATATTTTAAACGTTTTATTACATCACAATAAATACTTAAAAATTTAATAAATATTTACAATATACCTACCGATTATTACATCATAATTATAACAAAAGGTATTATTACTATCAATTACAAACTAGTAATTATTTAAACGTTTAAATTTCCATAGATAACTGAAAAAAAAGACACAACATAATACTATTGTATATTTTGGAATGTGATTTATTATGATAAAATACATTAAGGTATGAGTCACACTTTTCATAACACAGGAAAAAAAAGTCTTTTGGGGTGGTCAAATAATTTTTTTTTAAATAAATAATTTTAAAAAAAATCTTTCATTATTTGCAGTCCATAAAATATTTTCGAATATTTATATTTGTGATTTCTTATGTATAGTTAATGATGATCTTATATAGTAAGTAATTTCGTGATGATATTTTCAGATCAAAATATAATTTTAGTATTTTTACTTAATAAAATAATAAAACCCTTATCCGCACCCGAATGATGCATAGGGCACTGTGTCATATAAATGCAGTGTTATCTTGATCGTTTTTGCACATGAAGGAAAGGTGATCAGCACTCCGCTTCAGGTACCAGTCCATGGTAATATTGAATAAATATTACAGTGAAAAAATCACTTATATTTATTTTACCCCCTTGGGAATCGAACCCGGGACCTCCAGAACGGTAGCCGAGCGTGCTGACTATTACACTACGGAGGCGGACAAAACATTTTTACTTGGCCATATAATTTAAGAGTGCTTAATTAAAAAAAAGGGATGCATTAATTTAAAATAAAAAATACAAACAAGATATTATATATATGAATGTACGTAGGGTTTACACTTATTGAATGTGTTCTTGTAAGGGTTTAGAATCGTATATTTTATTATTTAATTTGATTATTTTTGGCATGTTTTACAGTTGTTTAATTATATATAATGGAATCTATTCAACATGACAACATTTATTTTTCTTATCACTCCCTGCAATTACATATTAGGTATATTGTCTTTGTAGCGCATTATGGGAACGCACATCATTAATTTCCGGACACAGTTCTGACTCGACCCTTAAAATTGTCACTGTTTTATTTTGTTATTTTAAGAAGCCTACACCTTACACAAAACCAGTTGGTTTTAAAATAATAATAAAACCACTTCAGAAATATAATATGGTAAAAAATATTCGGGATATTGAATAGACTAGCATGTACCTGTTAAATAAAACAAATAATCATGATTGCTTAATTTCACGGTTGATCGTGATTCATGAAATGAAGGTCGCCCATCAACACGATGTGTTTTGTATAAATGTGTTAGATGTACCTACTTATATTATAAATCTTTTTATAAGTTATGCTTATTCAGTTACATAATGGGTTTTAATGATCATGAACATAATGCAAGGTTAATGGAAGGTCACAGAGATTTAACATAATTCAATAATGCTTTATAATAATATTTTATTATCTACATACTCTAGATCGTAGTTTCTCAAAGCGGTCTATATGGACCGCCAGGGGTCGATTTTTAGTTGCAGTGGATCTATGTGAACCAGAAAAGAAAATGGGGGTCTTTGTAATTGGATCCCATTTAGCCAGTTAATCAATAATATTTAGGCATCCTGTAGATGTCTAAAATCAACTAATTCAGATTTTCTCTACATAATATTTATTTTAGACATTGAAAATACTTGATATGTGAGACAGGTACCTTGGTTTGGATTGTGGTCCATTCATATGCAATTTTGCAAGTCTTTATACGCATACCAGCAGTAACGCATCACGCATAAAATAAGAGGCGTCTAGACTTGTACCTAAAACTTTGCATAGACTTGTATGATTCATCAAGGTAAACAGAACTGTATCACCTGTCAAAAACATAATTGAAGAAAATATGTTTTGGAAAATTTAATAAAATGAGCCTATATAATATATGAATTCAATTTAATCTATGAAATACAAAAACAAAAAGCCAAGAGGTCTAAGTGGTAAATAGTTTAGGAATCTACGTCCTAGATCGATGAAAACAAAAAAATAGCTGCTGATTTTGCAGAATGGAAGTGAGCAAAAGCAGTGCTTTTTGCAAATAATGCGTACTATCTAAAAATAAAAATAATAAACACATCTTGTGGTATGCGACAAAACAGGAATCAATTTCATTTTATTTTTCAATACATAGTGGATTTCACATTTAAAATGGTGTAATTATTATTAGAATGGAAAGGTACATTGGAATTGTACTTCATATAATACTGATCAAATATGTGTTTACTTTGCAAAATGAAATGCTGTAATTGGAGCAATGCTCATACTGATTTCGTAACATGCAATGCATGTTAAAAAAAATCCGTTTTGTTTTGTTCTTGAAAAAAAACAGAGTACACAAAAACTAAAATATGTCACATAAGTAAGGACAAATTTTTCGATTTGTTACACAAAATTTAAACGAAAAAATGTCTGCCCTTAATTTTATTTTTCAGTATATTCTTAAACATATAAATCAAGATGTTTATATAAATAAAATATTACGCAGAAAAAGTTCATCGTACTCAATACATTATTACACCAAGGTAATAAATTAGGATCGAACAATAATAAATTATAATTAATTTATTATTGTAAATACTTAAGTTAACAAAAAAATATATTAAATAATAATTAATAAGAGTTATTCGCAGTAGGTACCTACTTATGGAATTGTTCATAAGTAATTTATTGCAACTTATTTTTGTGTTTTTAAGTTAGTTTGTACTTAGTTCTAGAAGTGAAATGTTTGTATGTATACAAATAACTCGTATGTATATATATATATATATATATATATATATATATATATATATATATATATATATATATATATATATATATATATATATAATATATAAATATATATATATATATATATATATATATATATATATATATATATATATATATATCCATAAATATATACATATATATCGTCCAAGCTAAAAATTTCATTAGGAAAGACTAGTTCTAACTTATAAGATCGTGCCTTAACTTTTTTAAAGAATAAATAAAAAAATGTGATTTTTCTAGTTCTTATTAAATGCGAACAACATATGTATAATAAATAAACATAAAATTTCAGTCTATAATCTTACATGCTAATAATGTATAATTAGGTTTTTCTTCGTATTGTATTAATGACGAATTGATTTTGCTTCAGAGGTGGGAGGAGCAGGACAACCTGAAATAAAAACAACCAAAAAAAGTTAGATCAGATAAGTTGAATTTAATTGCAGATTTTGAATTACATAACTACATATCCTCACGTCTAATATACAAAGTCGTATCTGCAACATTAAATGTTAAAATCAAACACTGGTGTTTAGCGTCTACTAAATCATATTTTATTGTTAAAAACACAAGAAAATAAAATTGTGACAATTGTTTCGCCTTGTCATGGCATTTTTAAACTAACCTTTGATGACATTAGTTTGAAAATGCCATAACACGGCGAAATAATTGTGACATATTTTATTGATGTTTGTGTGTTTTTAACAATAATATGTAATTTAGTGGACTGTTGTTTGTTTTTTTTTTTAAATATTTAGTCTATAAATTAAAATAGTTTTCGAAAAATTAAACGCCAAATCTATAAACAAATGACTAAAAAAATATATACGAAGATAATAAGACTGTAAATGAGTAAAAAGCTAAATAAAATTAATTGTTCTTTTTTTTTTAATTTATTGGCAAAGCACCCAATTTTGGGTGATACCTGAAGTTATTGTTCTTATAAACGGTGCTTAATAATCTTGTATATAGTGACTGCATGTGAAGTTAAAAGGGGCGTATCTTTTACAATTTTTTTAGATCTACGATTATTCTCAATGCGTTTTGGCGCAAGTTCACAAAATATAAAGCGGGTTTTTGACTCAACGTTTCTACAATTTTTTTGAGTTTGTAACTGCTGAGACTTTGTTTAATAAAATCATTTGATACAGATTTTGCCAAATGCGATTTTTCGTGAATATTCTCATACTAGATAATCGATGGACATGTAATATTCTTATGCTGGTATATTTATCTTCTCCGAGATAAGTAGGGTTGTTGAGATACATAAATTATGAACTCTTATTTATGCAGAGCTTCTATATAATTAAAAGCGAAAAATGTAATGCATCAGTATTTAACTAATTGATTTGTTATATTCAGAAACGTGGATTAAACAAAAGGTTGCCAATTGTCTTGATATGTCGGTTCAAGTCACTTTTATAGACAATCGTGTCCCGACGTCCTGATGACGTCATATTCAGTCGATTTAGATAATATTTCTGAAAACCTGAAAATAGGGGAATGGATTCTTGTCCCCCGTCGATAAGAATTTTAGCCCAAAAGTACCCATAAAATTATAATTTTTTGCAAAATTTACCCTCACCTGTTATCAAGGAACATAAGAGATCTTTTAAAATTTTAATGTGAGAAATAATTTGTAAATTTCGAAGAAATTTTATTTTAATATTATATTATTTTGATTGATGAATATTTTCGTCAACTTGTTCTGACAATGTCTTATGTGGTAAAACAATTAAGGCATCCATTTTATATTTGCATATTTATTAACCATAACACTGAATATTTTCATAACAATATATATTTTTTAAACATAGATATCATATGTTTTTTTTGATAATCTGATAATTAGTAACATTTCTTGTAAAAAAAAACAAACTTCATAAATACACTGTTCAGAAGTTGGCAGTTTTAAATAAATTGTTTTATTGTGGTTCGTAATATGTACTTACGACAAACGGCGCATTTAGATTCATCACTATTATCTCCACAACCATCTCTTCCGGAGCACGCTACTGCTGTGGACCGACAGAGGCCATTATCACACCGTAACGGGCACTGCATACCCTCATCGGAACTGCGCAAAAGATAAAATAAATGTATTTTTTGTTACATAAAGAAGTTGAGTGCTATACCTACGCGATATATTCAGTTTTCTTCCTGAAATATACTTTTCAAACGGAGTAAAATACACACACACACATACACACACACACACACACACAATATATATATATATATATATATACATATATATATTTATATATATATATATATATATATATATATATATATATATATATATATATATATATATATATATATATATATATATATATATATATATATATATATATATATATAATATATATATATATATATATAAATATATAAATATATATATATAATATAAACTACGTTTAAAATTTGATTTGATGGATGTTTGATCAAGGATATATTGGTGAATGTCGCTAAGCTTTATGTATAACCTATAAAAAGTGATCACTTAAACCAGAAAATAACAGGTCAAAAGCCCTGTAAATAAACAACTGCGTTAATTCTAGCGTTCGTGTACGAATATTTGAACGCACTCAAAATACTTGTAGTGCCTAATTTTTTCCTTAGAAACAAAATTTCCATCTTGTTAATTTTTCAATGAACGCCTTTTTTATGTAATAATTATTTTTACATATATTTTAATAATACGAGTAATATCATAAATATATAGATCGTAGTTGGTTATATGTTGGTTTTCTTTTTCCACTTGGCGCTATCGACATCTAGCGGAATAAACGACACACTAACTTTGAGGCTTCGCTCTGCGAACACGACGCGACATGGTAGGAATCTACTGTAAAGTGGTTGGATACCTTGTTTGCTTTGTACAAAGGTTTGGAGGTTCGTCAGATCCATCTTCACAGGTAATGATAGAGTTGCAGAACTCGTGTTCTGGAATGCATTTGCCATTTGCACATTGGAATGTAAACTTTGGGCACCTGGAAAAAAAGGACATAAAAAATGTGATGCACGACAATTCATAAAAATATCCAACATCCTGAAATCGTCAGTGTAAAAATTAGGTTAGTAGTTTAAATATATTTTTCCTATATGTAATAATAAAGACTAGTAATTGCATTGTTACATTATTACATATACGAGTATATACTTAGGAATAAGAAAATTCAAGAGGAGTCAAAATAAACATAATACAGTTTTCCCTTTAAATTTTCTCTTAAAATAATACCTGAAGTGCACTTTTTACCTTGTAATCCCATAATCAAATATCAAATGAACTTAGGGTCAAGTGAATGGAGTGCTTTATGCACCATTGGATGAGGATAAGGTTCAGAATAAGGTCTGGTGGTTAAATCAAGCTTATAAAAGGGTTCGTATTAACACTTTAACCACCGCATGAACCAGTAAGTGTCCTCGGCTATACGAAACATATTTTCAAAGTCTTATATTTACGCTTCGTAATTTCACTACTCGATGGCAGTATGCCAGAAAAGGGGCTTTGCATTGTTTCGTGTCTGTCTGCTGTACTGGTCGGGGTTGTGGAGCTGTCGGTGTACCGGCCAGCATCGGGTCGGAATCGGATCTAGCTGACTAACTAAACTAACTAACTGCTAACCCTTTTCACTGCCTAGATCGGGGAACTTCTAGAAAATTTGGTGGTGGTTTTGATTGGCACTGACAGGGATATTTGAAGCTTTTAAATGTTACATAATTCTCAGTAAAATCGGGATACAATTTTGTTTAAAATTTTATATGAATTTTGCAACTGAGTTCATTAAACAATAGTAAAAAATTGCTTTGCAAGAGAAGATCTGTCAGGAAGCCTAGACGCTTTTGTATTAGCTCAGGGAATGCGATGTGACAGCTTTCAATGTAGGTAAGGATGTATCTAATATTTGCGAGGTAAGAAGAAAAGGGGCATACTTTCTTTTCCTCGTAACTCTAGACAGTTTTCAATATAGGTATATGTCGTAGTCATACAGGTGAAAGTGACCATGTGCATATTTTTACAAAAACGTGATTATTCACTATTTGACATCTTACTAGCTTAATACTGCCCTGAAAGAATCCCAAAGGATTTTAAACTTAGAAGTATAATATATTGACTTCTTAAAAATGACTAACTGCATTGATGTTTATTTTCTTGTCAAGCAAAAGTGACTTAAATGGTCCTCCTGAACATTTTACGTTTTGTTAGTTGGGCACTTTCTCCTGTACGACTACGATGTATCTAATATAAATAAATATATATATATATATATATATATATATATATATATATATATATATATATATATATATATATATTATATATATATATATATATATATATATATATATATATATATATATATATATATATATATATATATATATATATATATATATATATATATATATATATATATATATATATATATATATATACGGTACTATTGTACCATTTACATAAATATATATAAAAGAACACATCAATTGCGACACATCAATTTATCAAGTTGTTTTAAACTACTTCCATAGAAAAATGTTATATAACAAAATACGAAAAAATAAAAATACACACTATAAAAATAAAATATTATATTGAAAGTAAACAATAACATACATAAACTAACTTTTCAATCAAAACGTGACATTCTATGGGCTAGGAATAAATTTGTTGTTGCCAATTTACATTGATGGAGCGATATATTATAGAAATCTATATTGGTGGCATATTCGTTACTACTATTTTGGAATCTTAGTATTATTTATTATTTGCAAGTTAAGAAGATAACCCGCTTACTTTCTTTTCCTCGTAACCCTGCAGTTCCTCTCGTCCTCTCCCCCCGGGCAGTCGGGCTTGCCGTCGCAGCGCACGGCGCGCGGCAGGCAGTAGAGCGCCGCGGCGGCGGGCGCCGGGCCCGGGCGCGCCGCGAGCAGCATGGCCACCAGCGCGCCGGCCGCGCTGGCGCGCCGCGGGCAGCGGAACGAGCCGCGCGGGCAGCGCGCGCCGGCGCACTCCTCGTCCGAGCCGTCCGCGCAGTCGGCGCGCCCGTCGCACAGGAAGAACCAGCTGATGCAGGCGCCGGAGGAGCGACACTGGACATACAATATTTTATTTGGAAAATTTACAGAACAGCTACTTAAATGCATTCAACCTTTCACTGCATAGTGTACCAAATTTGTTACATACCCAAAAGTTAGTGCTAAAATGTTCTTTAAAAATATAAGCAACCATTCTTTGTTGTTACTGATTAGATACATTCATAACTCACGTATATAGTTCATAATTTAGCCAAAAGACGCGCTATGAACGCCAAAATAATAACTTCACTTGTCTCTCGAAGACGAACTGTCAATGGAGTCATGCAGTCATGCAAAAAAAGTCATGCAGTGAAGGGTTAAGGTGGGGACTGACCGGAGCATTTCGTCTTAACGTCGCTTCGTAACGTCGCTCGCGGCGAGCGCTCCGACTATGGATGGAGCGCTCGGCTCGCTGTACTGACTATACGAATGCTCGCATCGTAACGTGTTACGTTATGACGAAATAGCTCTTTTTTTAATTACCTAACGTCCAAATGACTCTGAAATCTAGCTACGGCTTATGCAACACCGTTCGTCATGTCCTTTCTCAGGCTTCAACTTTATAAGTTTCATAGCCTATGCCTACTCGTGAGTGGATTTACTCTTTATGTTTAAAGTTACTATTATTTCATGTAATTCATGAGTGAAAATTCTAGGCAAAAACACTCGCTCGAAATGGCTCCGGTCGGTCCCCACCATTACATTAACGAGTAACACAAAACAGGTGTTTGTACCATTCCAATTTACAAACACCATTTCGAGGGTGTCCAAATACTTGTCCACAAATCTGGATTATCTCCAATTATAGGAGTTATTTTTGATGAAGAAGAACATGAAAGTCTGGACATTTACGAGGATTACGACCTTCATAGGCTTGTTTAAGTGATTAAAAATTTCATATAACTCCTAAGTGGAGATACCCGGATTTGTGAACAAATATTTGGACTTACTCAAAATGTTAAGAAAAAAAATATTGTCAGCATTTCTGATCCATCCAAATAATATAAATATTTCCTCTAGTCGCCGGAGGTTTACTTTGTTAAGTGCCTACCTGGAAGGTGCCGGGTTGGCAGCCTTGGTGGTCAGCCGAGCAGGCCGTGGTAGAGTTGTCCCTGTACAGGCAGTCACAGCGGCCCTGGATGCAGCGCGAGTAGGGGTCCACTCGGGAGCACTGCTGGTTCGCGAAACAACTCAAGCCGAGAGACACGCCGCCTCCCTCCAAGCGCACTCGCTGACCTCCTGAAAAAATGTACACCAATTCAGGATATGTCAATAATCTTCTACTATAAGGAAAACTGAAAGTCTGCCATCCTATTCGATGTATTAAGTTAGGTACCAATAATTACCAATAATTAGCTTTTTGAGTGAATTTTTCATAGTATTAATATGTAAGTATATACCTACCTATTGTGCTTTTGTTTGCACAAATATTTGTGTTTATTTTCAAAACAAATACAAGGTAGGGTTCACATTGTTGTATGCTACTTCTTCAAACCCTTATCCACACCCAATGGTGCATAGGGCACTGCATCACATAAACGCAGTTATATCTTGATCATGAACACATGAGGGCAAGCCTTCCGCTTCAGGTACCAGTCCAGAATAATATTGAATAAATATTAGAGTGAAAAATTATTCATATTTATTTGACGTTCCTCTAGGAATCGAACTAGGGGCCTCCAGTACGGTAGCCGAGCGTGCTGACCATTACACTGCCTCCTATATTATTTATCATGTAAGCAGATAAAAATATCGTTTACTAAATATAAAATTTACACGTGTGATAATATCTGTACCTACACGTGAGAAAAATAATCGTAAATACTTAACATATTCAGAGGAAACAAATAAGAATTTTTTAAAGAATATTTATCTGATAGGTTTTAGGAGTAACCATAAATAAATACTCTATTTGCATATTTTGAATTATTTACCACTCACCTACAGATAATAGGTCATATTATACTCACACATATTTTCATAAGAGTGTGTTCCTAAGGGTGTAGGTGTATTTATGTATTGTATATACTACTGTGTTCAATTGTTAAGGTATCAAATGACAGGGTTGTACACGCATACAAAAAGTACTTCAATAACCTTCCTACAGATAGGTTTAGTAAAAATTTAAGACATTAAAATGTTAAAAAAATTAATTAATGAATTATGTACATGTTAATCAAAGAAAGAAAGAAAAAACACAAAAATACATATTTATAAAAAAATTATAAAACCAACAAACATAAACAATAAATAAAAAGTTTAAGTCCCAAGCTCAAAAGCTTAGTCTCTTTATTGGAGAGAACTGCGTTATTAATTTTAAGATTGTAAAAGTTGAAATGTCTAGAAAATGAATAAACTTTATTAAAAATAACTTTTGTAATCATAGTAAATAATAAAAAATGTAGCTGTGTTTTTTTAACCATAATCATTTTTGTAGTGAGTGAAATTTTGTAATTTTTTTGTCGTTGACACTTACCTTGCTTTTTTCGAAGAGGTTTCTTTTTCCGGTATCTTGTCGAAGATTTGACACCAGGTACCGGTTTGCGAGGGCCAATCAAAGGATTTCTCGTGGTCGTTCTCAAAGTTGGTTCGGGAGTAGACTGTGCCGGAGGTCCTACGACGTACGCGAGGTGTTCGTTGGAATCTTGAACGTCAAAATTGATATCGTCCGAAATCAATTTGAGCATATCATCGTGCTTCCCCGGGTGCGTGAGAATGATGTTGGGCTGTGGTGTTTCGGTCGATGTTGCAATGGGAGGCACGAGAAGAAATGATTGGTGAGAGTTATCTCGATCGATTTGGTTAGTCGGTTTTTCAACCGCGGTTTTGGCGCTCTCGATCAGAGGGTACTGGTTGACGGCTGTCGCGAAGGCAGCCGCATTTGGCGTGGTGTCTTTTTTCTCAAGTTCTGGGGGTTTCGTGGTGGCATCCCTGGGTGGATTGACAAGTCTGTCTGTCTCAGGAGCCGGGCTGCTCGGCGGGGCGAGCAGCACCGGTAATTGCGCGGACGGAGCGTACTGGTCGGGAGAGGTTCCCACGCACTTGTCACCAATTTGACGCAGAGACGCGCCGCACACACAGCGACCGAACAGGTTCGGGATGAGGAACTCGCAGCGGCTCTCGGGGTCCCACAGTCTGCAGTGCGGGTTGCTGTAGCACACATCTCCCGGCTTAGCGGCTGAAATAGAATAAACACATTGTTTTATAGTCATTGATTGGATTTACAATATCAAACAAACAATAAAAAAATATCTTAATGAGAAAGGGCGTTTACTTCGAAACTAGATTTTTTTTTATTGATTATAAAATTTTTAACTATCACGTCGCTTCCTCGTAAGTTTAGGCAGAGAGAATAGAACGCCACACCACTCTGTCGTTGCAAACATTCTTCACCTCTACCACATTCATGTATCTTCTCATAAATACCCGCCGATTATTACGACTCTTGACCTTGATTGTGATGACAATAAACAAATACAATGTAGCATTAATCAGTCATATGATTTATTATTTTTATTTTTGATATTCTAAATTAACCGTAGTAAATTATAACGTAAAGTCAATTAATGACATTTAATTTTTGATGGAATTTACATAAATAAGAAACTCAGTCAAAAGTAAATAAAGCAAAAAATTAAACACTTTTGTCATACCACTTATTGAATTTTATTTTATTACACACGACTAGTTTCGAAACAAAAATAAACAAAACTTGATAAGTGGTATTAAACAAGTATTTAATTCTTTAACCTGCTATCCCATAAAGTTAAAGCCGAATCAATAAATATGTAATGTAACTTTAAAGTATCTTATCAGTTTTTAGTTATTCCCATAATTTATAATAATGCTTATTTTTAAATAATATTTATTCAAATGATTTAAAAATGAGCATTATGAACACATATGATTTAAAAGTAACAATAACAATGTCGATCAACAAAAAATGATTTTTTTTATAAAAAAGGAGAGTGAAACATGATTTTATTTATAAATTGTATTAAAATATTACAATTTCGAAAGATGACTTTTAAAAATGTTCATTTCACTGAAAATCAAATCATCGTCGTGCATACTTTTTATACTTGTATAATGTACAATGTGGCATTCGATGGAGGCGTCTGTGTTGTTAAAACAGAAAATAAAATGACCGTCTGATTGAAACAAAGATGGTTTGCGTTGATTTGTTAACCGGAGGGCCCGTCACCGGAACGCAACAATATCAGCAATCTTCGATTCTCATCTTTGACCCAGGAACCCAGGGGCCAAGCGAAGTTCACGTTGCTACGAGTACGTTACGTGAAAGGAAACAAGAAACAAGAAACTAATCATTCCATACTCTGCGCCTCACGACTTCCCGATGCCTGGGTACCGGGCAGAGCCGGGACAAGGCAGGATTTACTCCCCCCCCCCCTTGAGAAAAAAAACGCCCATTAAAAAAATGTCTGCATAGATTTATTGATAGAAATTTATAAAAGTATTTTCGTTGTTGTTAAGGCGTTGTTATTGTTCGACTCCATAGTGTAGTGGTTAGCACATTTGACTATTATTCTGGAGGTCTAGGTTTAATCCCCAGAGGGATCAAAATAAAAGTGTTTTTTACACTTTTATTTATTTAATATGATATAACCCTGGACAGGTACCTGAAACACACAACTTCATTTTATAAATCATGGGTAGAATGGTGATTATTACACTTGTGTAAAGTGATCACTTAACCAGCCTATGACAGGTCGTAATCCCTGTAAATATCCAGCTTCTATTATCTTCTTCATGTATGTTGAGATGTCAATTTTTTAGTGGTTCTTAGTTCATTTATGTCATTTTTATAATAACCGGTCAATTTAGGCGTCTTTGATACTTGAGAGTTGGTTGTCCACCCTTGTCCCGGCTCTGGGGCTCGGTAGGTACCTGTCTATCGCACTATCTAAGAAGTAAGGTACCTATCTACCTACAGATGATATTAATTTTTCTCAGTGGTTTTTACTTCATTTATGTCAATTTTGTAATAACCGATCAAATTAGGCGTCTTTGATACTTGAGAGTTGGTTGGTCTACCCTTGTCCCGGCTCTGGCACTCGGTAGGTACCTATCTATCACACTATCTAAGAAGTAAGGTACCTATCTACCTATAGATGAATTAAATTTAATATGTAAATTTTTCTCATTGGTTTTTAGTTCATTTATGTCAATTTTGTGATAACCGGTCAATTTAGGCGTCTTTGATACTTGAGAGTTGGTTGGTCCACCCTTGTCCCGGCTCTAGCACTCGGTAGGTACCTATCTATCACACTATCTAAGAAGTAAGGTACCTATCTACCTAGAGATGATGTAAGTTTTTCTCATTGTTTTTTAGTTCATTTATGTCAATTTTGCAATAACCGGTCAATTTAGGCGCCTTTGATACTTGAGAGTTGGTTGGTCTACCCTTGTCCCGGCTCTGGCACTCGGTAGGTACCTATCTATCACACTATCTAAGAAGTAAGGCACCTACCTACACATGATGCATCGCGTGCGCTTTCCCGCTCATCCCGTTATACGTTATACGCTACCGCGCTCCAGCGACGGTCGGCGCGACCATATTACAACACGGTTCCTTCCACCCATCGCGCACTTAAGATTCCACCTCGAAAATTGCATGGTGAACGTTCATACTGGTTGCTCGTACTAGCTGATAAGTACTCGATGCTGGATCGATCAGACGAAGCCAGATAAGAAGCATTTTCATCTAATAGCGCAGATGATTACAGCTTTTCGTTTGGAATATCACGTCTGTGTAGAAACGCACTGGGAACATGATACACGGTTGAAGTATCGATGTCTGTGCTTTGTTTTAATTTATAATGAGCTGAATGTATTAATTTTCAAATCAAATACAGATTTTTTGAGTCTACTTATTTTTTGAGCCGACTAGTAGACTCAAAAAATCTGTGATTGATTTAAAAATTAATACATACATAAATTAAAATGGAGTTCTACAAATTGAACGCCGTATCAACAAATAATATAATGAACTTTATATGAATCAGAAGTTCCTTATCACCAGTCCAAATACACAACATTTCCTTTATTAATAAAATAAAAATGTGTCCAAAAACTTGTTCACAAATCTGGATTATCACCAATAAGGAGTTCTTTTGGACATTTCGACATAGATGAAGAAGAGTATGGAAGTCTGGACAGACAGTCATAAACAGAGCTTGTCAATCATGGGTAGAATTGGTGAATGTTACACTTGTATAAAGTAATCACTTAAACCAGACTATGACGGTCGTAAGCCTTAAAAATGCCCAGACTTCTATACTCTTCTGCATCTATGTTGAGATGGCAAGAATAATGGTTTTAGTTTATTTTAAACATTTAAATCAAACACTAATTTTTAGGGTCAACAAAGTTGTATTTATTTATTTTTAAAAAGACGTTTCGTTGAAACGTCGTTGAAAGTGTTTCGTCTTGTCAGGGCATTATCAAACAGTTTGGATATTAGTTTGATAATCCCCTAACAAGGTGAAACAATTTTCACGAATTTTATTTTTTAAATATAAAACACAGTCGACCATAAAATTCAGTGTTTGATTTTAATATTCAAAATAAATTATGCAGTTTTACAAGTTGAACTCCAAATCAATCGACAAATGATTCAAATTGATAAGAAAATATTACAACCTCGTAATTTTCGATAAAAGGTCGTAATTTAATAATTTAAATATATATATATATATATATATATATATATATATATATATATATATATATATATATATATATATATATATATATATATATATATATATATATATATATATATATATATATATATATATATATATATATATATATATATATATATATATATATATATATATATATATATATATATATATATAAACATATATATATATATATATATATATATATATATATATATATATATATATATATAATGTTAGTTTTGTATTTTTTTATTATGGAACATTGACATATGTACCTACAGTCCAAAACAAAGATACACAGTTTTAATGATTAAAAAAAAACTCATGTTATTTTTGCGTAAATGATCTAGCCCTGCAGACACGTAGTAATTTCCTTCTAATACCTTGCCAAGCATTTACTAGATCACGTTCCTGCAAAGGAATTCCATCGGCTCCCGAAGATGGTGGATAAAAATGCAAAAGGTACGAGAACAGATCGCGCACATGAAACATTATTATGTTGATTAGCACCTTGCTGTAAACTGGTGATCAGTTGGGTGAATAAATTACTCCCTGGAAAAGCATTGTGGACCCACTATGGACTGGAATTCATTCATTGAGAAAATGATTGGACGTAGGACTCGAAGCGTTCGTGCAAGATGTACATACTCATATTATTAAGTGGGTTTCTTTGGAACATATTAGAAGTATATCCATTGGTGATTGGATTTTTTCCTACCATCATCGTTTACCTTAAAATCAATTAAATTCTCATACGTTTGATATCAAAGTTAAAAATAATCGTTCTGTTACTTATGTAATCGCATATCTATCAAAATTTTAAAGAAAAATTATGTTGTTTATTTCTATATGTCGATGTCGGTTAGCTATCTGTCAAATAATGAATAAATAATTTTTTATTTTTTATTTTTTATTAAATTACTACAAAGTAGTAGTATGTAATAATGTCACAGTTTAAAGGTAAAATATATTTTGCCTCCAAAAATACGGGTTAATGATGTAAGGACCATAGCAGTAATGGGATGGTAGTAAAATCACAGAATATAAGGAGATAGAATACGTTAAAAATGACGTACATATGTTTTAAAAAAAAACAAATACGTGCTGATGACGAAGAAAAAAGAGAAATACAGTTGTAAAAAAAATACTAGAGTTAAATATTTTTTCTACGATATAAAAGATGGTATCTGTTTTTAATATCGTCGGAGATGTATGAGAATAATCTTTTTACTTTACTTTAAAATGAGCGTTGTAAAAGTATAGGTATTAAATCGGAAATAATGCATCGAATCAATTCAGAATGAATGAAACGCGACAAGTGTTGGGAGGTCTGTACGTGGTTCGAGAACGTGAGCGCCGTGATAAATCGTAAAATGTGGTAACTCTTCTATTTGATGGGAATCTTGGAGAACGATTAAGAGAATTTTATTGTTTGCTCAGAAATACACAGGCATTTTTAGCACATATTATTATTTGTATAATATAGTGTTTTTATTATTTATTTTTATAAATATTTTAGATATTGCTTTGGATTTATGCAAACGTAGCTTTACGTACAGATTTTAAAAACATCTTTTAATATATTTTAATAACATTATGTTAATGGAATACGATGAAATGCATAAATATTTAAGAGTATTTTATTATTTCAGACAAAAAACACTTACGTGAAACTATTGGATAATGAACTTGTGAGAAAGTTATGTCAGTTTAGACATTCTGCACCAAATGATTGCGAAAAAAACATTACTCATTCTTTGAGTGTTTTGATTAGAATATAAGAGAATGAAAAGACAAAAGTTCACTTTTATTCTATATAACAGATGCATTCGACGTTTTACGCGATAATGAAGTTATAATTGCAAATTTCTTTTTTCTTTAGTAAGTACATCACACGCATTGTATGTGATGTGCTTAATGATAAAAAAGAAACTCCCAAAGAGATCAGATCGAAGATAATATCGTATCACGAATATGTAATAGGTAATATTAATTACGTAGTGATAATGGAATTTCATGTAAATTAATTAAGTTTTATTTTTTATAAAGATAAGAAAGTGTTATTATGCGCATGTGTTAAAGAGGTGAAAAATCAACCATTATTTCAGTGATGAAAAATTACTTGATCTTGAATGATATACGTATAAATTTTACTAAATTAAAACTACGACTGGGAAATATTAGGAGAGGGATCGCATTTCGACTGCATTCAGCCTGCTTTGATCCTTCTTTTGCCAACTCCATGCTTCGTTTTTATACATAATATTGTACAGTAACAGGAAATGAAGATTATAATATTACAGTTCCTTAGTTTGTCCTCTGGTTTTTTACCCATTTTTAACCCTGATATACATTTGAAGTACTTACGTCCAAGACACGTATGTTTCCTGAACTGTAGATACCCCTCTCGACACCGACAAGCGCCATCCAGGCAGCCGCTGTGACCAACCCTCATAGAGCACTGTTCTTCCACGAGACAGTCGTGGCCCAGAAGGGTTGCTGTAACAAAAGCAAATCATAAATATTCAATTCTATATGGGAAAGGGACAAGTCTCATTTACATAATTTTGTAATAATTCTTGCAACCTTCAGTGTTTTAGACTGCTTTCAAAATATATCATTTCACACAAAGTATTTAACAATACAGCATCCATTATTTATTTGGGAAAATAACAATATATTTAAAATTAAAATACAGGGTAAACGGATGGTTAAATATGTATTTCTATTTAAGAAAGTAATATGATTTTGCTTATAACTCCATCCACATTCAATGATGCATAGAGCACTGCATCAAATTGACGCAAAGTTAAATTAATCGTCAATTATACGAAGGCAAGGTGATCAATCTTACGCTACAAGTTAGTCCAGAGTAATAATAAGTAAATATTAGATTGAAAACACTTACACGTATATAGTAAAATAATGACTTTATATTTCTTTTCAGTGTATATTTTATTTGACCAGTGACCGGGTTTCGTCGTTACCGACACTCAAAAAAAATCAGACTGGTTAGGCTGGACAAATTCTATGACTGAGGATGTTATATTTTTATATTTTTATATTTTCTGACGAATTGAATTAAAAATTGAACAAATTTAAGTAATGTGTTAAAATAATAACCACATATCAGTTATGGAAAGAGTTTCAAGTATGACCATATATGTATAATTTGATTAGAGATCAAATTTAAATACAAAAATCTATTTCTAACAAAACTGTAAAAATCAAACAAATCTTCATATTTTTTTGACTCTCTTTGGAATTCGAACCCGGGATCTCTAGCATGGTAGCCAAATGCAGAAACCTCGACACTATGGAGGAGTTCTGAATATTATGATAGTAGCATATAATAAATTTTTCGTGATATTTCGTTAGCAGTGTTTTATGTAAACCATAAAATTGGTAAGTTGTAGGTCGCTGTCCGATTTTGTAGGCGGAAATGAGGTTTGCGCACTGAATTGACCTAAATGACCCGCAAAAGAATAATGATGTATCACTAATAATGATTTCGAAATAATAGCTTAAATTATTTTTCAAAATCTTACTTTTTTGTTTTTTTTTTTTATAAAACGGTATACCACAATTCCAAAAATGATCTTGTTTCTTACTTGCTTCCTAAATAAGGAGGCTTAGCGGGTTATTCCTTTTAAAAAAACTAACTGTCAGCATTCATGCGTTTTTTTGTAGTGGCAATTAAATTATGAAAAAAGTAAAGGCGATGGATGAAATTAATAACTCCGTACGAATGAACGCCATATTGCAAATGGAAGAACACCTCTCGTACACTAAAAAATATTTTTGTAGTATGTACAATGATTCAGTGGATAAAATAAGTATATATATATATATATATATATATATATATATATATATATATATATATATATATATATATATATATATATATATATATATATATATAAATGTGGTGTCTAATCGTGATCCGATCTCAATCGGGTGTGGTGACGTTATTTGAGTCATAAAATGCTCTTATAATATCTCAAATCACACTTCATAGAAAATAGCAATGCATTTCTCGTCAATGGTTGCTTTAGATTCCAAAGTTTATAAGATCAAAAAGCGGATAAAAATGCATACCACAATGGTAGTTATTTAGAATATCATAAAACATGTTTAAATATGTATTCACTAAGATGTGTTCACGAAAAATAAACGGTAGTTTATTGTCAACTAAACGGTATTGTACAATAATGAAAGATCCATATTTCATTATATTTCGATTCTATTGTATCTGTTGTTAAAATCCATTCCTTTGTATATTTATTTGAAATACAAAGGAATGGATTTTTAATAAAAAGAACTCTGAACAATCTAGATCACATTGTCTTATGACAATTTTGTTTTTACGCTTGCCTATAATTTTCAAGTGTTACGTAATTCGTAGTATTCCTAGATTTGTATCGATATCTCAACAAAGATATTGAAATTCTGTTGAGATGGTAATATGCAAGTCTGGGTATTTACAGGGTTTTCGATCTGTCACTAACCGGATTAAATGATGATTTTGTACAATGTGCAATATTCGTTATCGTACCCATGAATTACAACCACATTATGAACTCAAATATCGAAAGGTTAAGTAGTATGTAAAATTTCGGAAAAGGATGTCAAATTTATGGAGCGAATGTAGTTGGAAAAAGAAGCAGAGGACGACCGAGGAAAACTTGGCACAATCAGGTATGTCAAATACTTGAAAGCGGCCGGGTCAGGAGTCGTAATAATCGTAGGGTATGTATGAGGAGATGCATGAATGTAGAAGAGGCAAAGAATGTTTGCAAAGACAGAGTGGTGTGGCGTTCGATTCTCTCTGCCTACCCCTGCGGGGAAGCGGCGTGATGGTTAGTTAGTTAGTTATGTCAAATGTGTAAATGATGATATATATATATATATTTATATATAGATATATATATATACATATATATATTTATATATATATATATATATATATATATATATATATATATATATATATATATATATATATATATATATATATATATATATATATATATGTATATATATATATATATATATATATATATATATATTATATATATATATATATATATATAGATATACATATATACATATATATATATATATATATATATATATATATATATATATATATATATATATATATATATATATATATATATATATATATATATATATATATATATATATATATATATATATATATATATATATATATATATATATATATATATATAAATATATATATATATTTATATATATATATATATATATATATTTATATATAAATATATATATATACATAAATATATATATATATATATATATATATATATATATATATATATATATATATTTACATGTATATATTGTATATTATAATGCGCAGGAGGTGAATAAACTTTAGCAATTTATTCGTAAATTCAAGACGAGTATTAAGTTCCTCTAGTATGAATAATAGTGATATCATACAAGTACTTGACATATATTTATTTTATTGCATGATGGTATTCCTTGTTAGTAATGAATGTAGGTGTTTACTGTTATTATACATACATATTTTATAAGCTGTTGGATGGACCAAATATAATTTTACTGTTGTTCAAACATACGTATTTTTTAAACGAGCGCCGAATTTGTTCAAAGCCCAAGTAAGATTTTCACCTTGAATCGCAATGCAAATGAATTTTATTAATCGATTTATTTTATATGATTTATATTACAACAATTAGTTGTAAGAAATATATTTTCTTTAATGTTTTCCGCAGATACTTTGTAGCACATTTTATAAACTTTATAAAATTAATTAACTTTGTTTTAGCCAAAAAAGTGGTGAAAACAAAGTCAATTAATTTTATAAAGCTAGAAATATAGAGTCGAAAAATATAAGTTTATCAGTACCTATGTGACAAGAATAAAAATGTAAATGTTCGATTATTTTTTTTTTTATCTCATTGATTGATTGATAAATTGATTCACCGATTACTTTGAAATTTTGAAACAAAGTTGCATTTGAATGCGCACGTGATTTTATCTACAATATCTATGCAAATAAAAATTAAAGAGATGACAATGGCAATGCTACCTGTTGAACGTTACAGCAACACAAGTTGTACTAAACATTGCTTATGGTTGATAACAAACGTACTTCTTAGCAGCTGCTGTCACTTTGCATTTTTAACGTTTTTATTGTACTGTTGTTTCTAAGCATTTTAATATGTGTATTGTTTCACAAGCTTTGTGAAATTTA
The DNA here is from genome assembly GCF_059751285.1 of Brachycentrus maculatus. Lineage (NCBI taxonomy): Eukaryota > Metazoa > Arthropoda > Insecta > Trichoptera > Brachycentridae > Brachycentrus > Brachycentrus maculatus. The sequence continues at coordinate 156,627 of NW_028281688.1, read as the reverse complement.
TATATATATATATATATATATATATATATATATATATATATATATATATATATATATATATATATATATATATATTTATATATATTAAAAATACGTGCTATCTTTTATAAATACTAATAAAAAACGCGAAAGATGCTTGCTACAAAATTACGCACTTTGTGACTTTGAAACAAGTAGTTATTTTTTTTAAGAGATATATATTTTTTATTAATGCTTTACTTAGTAAATACTATTATTTCCTGAAATCTACTATGACACGTGTTTCGATGCATCATTTTCAAACATCGTTTTTAAAAATTATGCGGAATGCTTCGAAACACGTGTCATAGTAGATTTTAAGAAATATTTATATTTACTAAGTAAAACATTAATGAAAAATGGATAGATTTTACCACAAAGTGACTTCCGAATCAATGGTTGAAAAAATAATTTAGATTACAATCACCTAGATGATGCCGATAATTTCAAAAGAAAGAAGTCAATTTCATATGCAAATGAAATAGAACTCTTACATTTCTACCCAATGTACAGTATCTACTCAATGAATTAGGGCCACCCATTATTTTTTTGAATACTCTGAAATCTTTTGGATTATTATATTTATTTTACATAAATACTTTAAGTTTTCTATTGACATCTAATATCATGTATATTACCTTCAATAATATGTAAAATATACCTGGATTATTTAAGCCTTTAAAAAATTTAAACCCTTTTTCTGAGAAAGGTCCCTAATTAGCACAGGTAGACAGATAGTTGAAAGTTCAAAAAATAGTCCTATCTCATTTATTAGTGAAGTTTCTTGAGTTCTGGTTGTTGTTTTGTTCAGAGAGGTTATATGGTTATCGTGTCTTGTGAAAAAAACTTAATTTTTAATTTTAGTTCATAAAGTATAACTTTTTTTTGTAAACACAAGTGTTTTTTTAAAAAAAGACAAAATGGGAAAAAGTAAAGACATTTCTGAGGAAAAAAAGTCTAGTGTTATAGTGCTATTGAAATTAGAAATACTATCCAATAGAGAAATTTCAAAAAAAGAAAACGTTTCTCGTCAAACAGTGGACAGAATTTCAAAATCAATAAAAAATCAGTCACCCGTCACCAGCAATCGGTGAAAGAACTGTCGTAGGATTAGAAAAACAACACCGAGGACTGATCGAAAAATCGTTCAAAGTGCCTTAGAAAACCGTAGTGCATCAGCAAAAACATTAAAAATAAAATTGGAAGAAGAGGGTATAAATATATCGGTATCAACACTGAGGCGACGTCTTTACGAAGTAAATCTGAAATGCAGGCGCCCTGTAAAAGTACCAAAATTGACACCACGAATGAAAGCGGATCGATTAAAATGGGCCAGGCTACATCGAAATTACTCGGTAGATGATTGGAAAAAGGTATTTATTTAAATTGAATTTTCAACATATCATTTTAGTAAATAAACTTATATATTTGAATTAAACTTAAATTTTCATTATTTTTCAGGTCATCTTTAGTGATGAGTGCCGGTTAGAAGCCGTAACAGAGAGCCGTTGATTCGTCAGGAGAACACCAATGGAACGTTACAATGAGGCCTGTGTGGTAAAAGTTATCAAACACCCCCCTGCAACAATGATATGGTCATGTATTATTA
>NW_028281688.1:95000-150000 GCF_059751285.1 Brachycentrus maculatus | reverse complement strand
GTGGCATTACATTAATGACATTGCTTAATATGGTAACTCCTACATTTCTAGATTATTTTCACTACGAGTCGAGCGTGCACGGAGCGCAGTTCAAATTATTGAATCAAGGCGAGACGGCCTATGCGTCTTCGTAATAAGCGCGACATACAAAAACTAGTTATGATAATCAATTGCAGCATCGGCTGTTACCAATGATATTATAATGCAGTGTTATGTTGGAATGTGAGGGGAATGTGTAAGTGAGGAAATAAATATTTGTACCGCAAATATGCAACAAAATTTGTATAGGATACAGCTCCAATGTTTATGATGTTCACGGTTAGAATGACAAGATTTAACTCAAATAATATGGTAAGATATAGACATAAATATATATATATATATATATATATATATATATATATATATATATATATATATATATATATATATATATATATATATATATATATATATATATATATAAATATATATATATGTGTGTCTGCCTTCATAATGTAATGGTCAGTACGTTCGGCTACCGTTCTGGAGATCCCGGGCTCGATTCCAAAGGGGGGTCAAATAAATTAAGTAATTTTTCACCCTTATATTTATTCAATATTTCCCCAGATTAGAATCTTAAGCGCAGGGCTGATCACGTTTCCTTAATTTATTAACCGTTAAGATAACACTGTTATTATTTTATGTAGTGCCCTATGCACCATTGGGATGCGGATAAGGGTTTGAAGAAGAAGGAGAAGTCAATTATAAGTTCTACTGCAATACAAAATAAAGCGATGAGAATAGTTCTTATGAAAAATAAATATAGCAATGTAAAAAAAATGAGAGATGAACTAAAATGGTTATCTGTAAGAAGAAGACTTAAATTTAATATGTTGATATTTATACATAAATTTTTTCACGATAAATTACCAAAATATTTTAAGGATAAAGTTGTCTTAAACAAAAATTGTCATGAATATGCTACTAGACAAAAGAATAAAATAAGACTACCATTATTGAAAAGAGCTGAGTCGCAAAATTGCTTGATGTATAAGGGTTTAAAAATGTATGATGAGATGCCTGAATGTATGAAGAATGAAAAGTGTCTGAAAGAATTTAAAAATAAATGTCTAAGTTACTGTAAGGAAATGTAAATATATAAAGATGATGTAAATGTATTTAATAGTTTATATTAGTTTTAATATAAGCTAACTTAAGAAATAAATAAAAAAATAAAAATAATAAATACGAGACCACAGGCCGGTATCTAAAGCTTAACAATAATTACATTACCATCCTTAAAATTTCTATTATAATATGTTTAAAAAAAATAATGTTACAACTTATCAGAGTTGGCCCTACCCGCGGAGGCGGGCGAATCGCAGAGTGAATTGCAATTTTGACTGACCTCTTCCCGTGCAGTTTAATGTGAGCTGTCTGGCATGAAGCGACAAGATCGGCCAAGTGCATTGCCTTATACATAACATCGTGTACCGCCCAACAACACCATGTCCATGTAGATCAGCGTTTCCCAACGGGAATGGAAGGTCTGTTGATGTCAACAGTCAGCCTTCTCCTGAGGAGTTTTACGTGGTTTCCTCCCAGCAATGGGCAAACGCTTAGAAGTTCCTGATAAGCCCACACTAGATTATCCCTCCTGTTCTCAACACAGATTCAAATCAAATATCTTTGTTTATTCAGAAGAAACAAAAAACCACTTAATGATCTACAAACCTTGTATATAATAAGCAAGGTAAATAATAAACGCAATTCTCATCTAAGAAAAAGTGTTTTCTATAAATTATAAATAAAAAGGTTTTATTTGAATCTGTGTTGGGAATAGGATGGATATAGTGGTTATTAGTTTCAGCCTTGTTCATAATAAGCAAGCTGAATATGCATTAATGCAATTCCCATCTAAAAAAAAGTAAATACTGTTAATGTGCATTTTTAAATTGAAAAAAATATTTTTTTCAGGTTTTTTATAGGTTAATAAAAATTTGACAGGGGATGGAGATTTTTGAATCGTTGATATGGGGCATGGTACAAATAAGGTTGGGAAACACTGATGTAGTTGTGGACATGCAGCGTGTAGAAACTCATGTGCCGTGCGCCGTGCGAGTAACGGTCACTATGAGAACCGCGTGTTTTATTCTTGCTAACCGTGTATGGTGCCTTTTATGTCTTCATAATGATTGCCCTGATTGGAATATAGCACATGCTATCATGGATTTTTATTAGAATAAAACAGCTTTAAAAAAACATTGATTTACCCACCAACCACCCATTCCTGTAAAAGAGTGGGAATCTCATTTTTTCAAGATACTTTAATTTTTTTTTAACTGTCTAAGAAAATTCTCCTTGTATATTATGCACAAGGATTTATAGCATATTCAGTTAATATAACTTGAAAATGGTGGTGAATATGTGTAGTAAATATTATAATAAATGAATAATTTTGATCTCTAAAAATAAATACAAAATATACAATGAATTCAATATCTTATATCTATCAAAATTTGTCACACGGTTCATTTATTTGTCTTATTATATTTTCTACATGAGATACCACTAAATCTGATAGATCTTTATACCCTATCACCTTATAATTTTTTGTCAACTGCAAACCTTCTTTTGCATATTGTGTTTTTTTTTTCTTTCTAGATCATGCTCGAGGAACATTTATGTTGAACTCATTTATAAAACTGAAGATTTTAATCAAATTACAGCTTATGGTGTTTTCCCAGGAAGGGCTCGATATGAACACGTACAAACGTAGCAACTCGAATTTTTTTTGCCTAATAATGAATTTGTTTTAAATTTCATTATAAAATTTTATTACAAATAATAAATTCGAGATCTTGCGTCGGTATATCATGTTAATCTCATCCTTTTGTGTTTTCTGTCAACGATTATCGTGATAAATGACATGTTTTATGTGAAAATTAGTAGATAGATCATCTTTGGTTTATAAAACTCAAATTAGGCATAATTTACCATAATTTTTCATTCATTCAAACCTTAACCCTTTCTTCAAAAATAATATTTTAACTTTAAAAATTTACTTTTTCTCCTAATAGTAAATAAATATTTTATTTACAACATTCTAAGTGTGTCCAAATACTTGTTCACAAAATCTGGATTATCTCCAATTACAGGAGTTATTTCATATTATTTTTTGACATCTCATCAAAGATGAAGAAGAATATGAAAGTCTGGGTATTTACAGGGCTTTCACGTGTGTAAAATGATCACTTAAACCAGCCTATGACGGTCGTCAGCCCTGTAAATGCCCAGACTTCCATATTCTTCTTCATCTTTGATGAGATGTCAAAAAGTAATATAAATATTTTATTGTTTATTATTGAATTTCTTTGATCTAAGATCAGGGATAAATGAATGATACTCACACTGGAGGCAAGTGGTGTCGTTATATGCAGCGTAGTAGGGCAAGCAGGTACACTTTCCGTTTTGGCAATGTCCACCCGCCACCCCCGAGCAGCTCCCCCCCACTCCGCAGGGTCCCCCGAGTCGCCCGCTCTCCTCCTGTGTAATAATAGAGCCCACGTCAAACAATCGTATCGGTGAAAAACACGCGGAAAACCCGCCAAAATTAATTCAAAATGGCGGCCGCTTGGAGGGAAATTGAAACGTCACAATGAGATATAAACATAAATTTATATTACATGAAATTATTACGATGCTAATATTATTACAATGTATCCTATAAAATTACCATATTAAAGCCCTTTTAATAATCGTGGGTTAAAACACCTGTAATAAAATATAACATTTCTCTTCCATTATCCGCATTTAACATTCAAACTTTGTTATTAATTAATATCTAATTTATTCTTTATTATACCTATCTTTCAAAGTACAGATATTATTTGCTTTGTTAAATAGCAATAATAAATTGTCACTTTGTAACGGTAAACAACAAAAATTATGTAACTCGTATTTGAATAATTTTACTAAAAATTACACGAAAACACCATATTTCATAGGATTATTATTATTTTAGTATTATATAATGACAAGGCATGAAACCAGTTCTGTATTGCTTTTTTCTCCATAAATTAACTGCTCTTTTAATATTTGTATGTAACTTCACACTCACAAATTCGTCTTAGTAATAAAATCAATTTATATATACTTTATAACTGGTTTATAATCTTTGACAGGTACTCACCTCTAACGCGAGTAATCTCGATTTTTTTGTGCAAATCCGTACATTGCTCACCTTTTTTTTTTACATTTAATATGATTTTTAATTTAGTTTTATGCATAGAGTTAATATAAAAATCGGTAATAAAATATTTCGTTGTTTTTTAATACGCATTAAAAAATTATACATCATCTCATTTTTTTTCTAGAGAAATGTTTGTGTTTTTATTATTTATAAAAATATTTCAATTTTCATCATTAACCGTCTCATTATTAAATATATGTATCAAATTGTTGTAGAGTGGGTTCGAACCCAGAAACTCGCACTCCGCGACACGGGACCACAACCCGACACTTTCGTAAATGATGTTTGTAGTATAATGGATTCAGAGCGGATGATAAATCAGAGATGCGATCGGAAATACCGCTTAGGTACGGAAGTGTTAACGAAACATGGCATAATAGCTCGAAATGGCATGGCAAAGACATGGCATGAAAAATAAGATTTTTGACACTTGATTGCAATTATTTTTATTATATGTAAATAGCCATAAAAATCTATCTCACTAAATAAGGAAAAAACAATAACGCAATACATTTGTAAAATTCTTGATTTAATATACATATTTTTGCAAAAAATATATTACTTACTATAATAACTTTGCTTGTGCATTAAAATTATTATGTGAATTTCACTTCGTGGTAATTTCCCCATTGACCTTCCGGTTAAAAAGGTATTCACTTCGGGTCAACAAAAAAGCCTTTCGGGTCAATAATGCTTTTTTATTTTGGCTGTTAAAGCTTTCAACGAACAAATTTTGAATCGCAACACGTTTAAACCGACGAAATCCGGACGCGTGATGCTTGTCAGACGAGTAACTGAATTAGTTACAGTACATGTGCCTATCCGATAGGAATTTACAGAATATTAATTACATTTACGCTTATGAGTTAAATTTGCGGTCAATCAAAATTTGATTTAAAATCAATCTCTCGTCCGACGCCTTAAATTAGATAATTTGATACGTAATAATTATGAGTATTAGATGAGAAGATTAAGTGCTTACATCAAATACGATAGAAGATTACTCAACACCACATTCATTTTATCATGTGCATCCTCTAGTTCGTGGGAACCTAACTATTTAGATTTTTTTCAGGTAAAATTGATTAGATTACGGAATTTTGCACGTTAGTTGTGAAGACGTCAAAAGTTAAAAACGTTTTCTAATTAAATACAGTTGTTTTTTTAACCTTAATCCTATCCCATCATCATCGGTTATTCAAAACCACTATTTTAGGAATAACGTTATATCTTTTAATCTAAATGTTACAAGTGTATATTCTAATTGAGTTTTCCATTATTTTTCTTACTTCACTCTTTTTTTCCTTTTTTATGCACGTTCTAATATTTTAATCTATCTTAAAAGCGTTTGCCACCACAATCAGGTTGGAAACCTCTGCCTAACTTCTTGCATTGAATCAATACCAATTTAGTAATTGTATTGCTAGATTCAACATGTTTTGTAAACACCTCATTCAAATTTTGACTATTTTTATTACTTAAATACGGTTTTCTTTGTTTAAAATTTCATTACACGGATATATATGATGTCACACGATATGAACTTGACAAAATATTTGTTGATTATTATTAAAGATATTCACAACAAGTAATAAGTACTATATTTTTAGAATTTACTGTAAGCCATGTGTTGCCGATATTTTTTTGAGCTTAGCTCAAAATCTGAATTGATCCAATCATCCCAGATAATGGAAATTACATTGAGCTTTCAGAGTCACTATAAAACTTTATCAAAATTTGATTTACCATGACAATACCTGTTTAAATGAGGAATAAAACTCCAAATTGAGTTTTTTGCAAAGTAAAAATTGTCTTGTTCAAATTGATATGCTGCTATGTATAGAATAAAATCAAAAAGTTTAATTTAAAGCGCAACTCTCGTAAGTTGTAGAAAGAAAGTTTATATTTCTATAAATTGTAATATAAATCAACTATTCTTTTTAACATTTTCGAAATTAAAATAGAAACTTAATTTCATTAATCTCTTTTGTTGTATAACTTTTTAGACCACTAAACGGGATAATTTCTCGTCTAAGTATACGATGGTTCATGCAGCTTGAATTATCATCTCGTCCGTGAGTAATCAATTTCGGAGTAGAAGAAAGTACGAGTGACTGAATAATTGATTATCTATAGAGTTTGATTTGTCGCTTGGTAAGCGAAATGTTTTTGTTTAGCATTCAGTATTCAGGTCTCGGGGTTTTCGCGCTTGCAGCTGACTGCTCTATTGAAATGACTAGCGATTCGAAATTATCAATTCACAAAAAAGTGGCCACTAAGATTGAGGCATTGTTCAATATTAAGGAAGGACTTCTTAATTTTTTACCAAAATAATAAACTGCAAAGATAAAATTGTCAATCAACATTTAAAAAAAAACAACAATCAATATAAATACATACAACAAAAATTGATGTGTTCGTTTGTTCAACGTTATTGGCCGATTGATTTAAAATTTTGACTCAATATTTCATTCAAATATGTGTATTTAAAGCGTGTTGCAGATAAAAATTATTAAAGAAAGGTTTCATTTAATAATTTTAAAAAAAGCTTGAATATAATAGCGTATACTCAATACTTATTATTGCTCATAGCGCACAGAGTGCTTCTTGACTTCTGCTGTCACTTTCAATGTTTTTATACTATTTTTGTTGCATACATGTTTTTTTTGTGTTATCCTTGATTCATTAAATATATTTATATATATATATATATATATATATATATATATATATATATATATATATATATATATATATATATATATATATATATATATATATATATATTTCGTTAAATAAATCCATACAAAATATTGGCATTGCGATCGCATTGAACATTTTAATTTGGAGATAAAAATAAACATATAAATAAATCATTGATTTTCATTCGTGTAGCATACAACTTTGGTAGGAAGTTAAATATATAATTTATTCCACTGTCAGCGTCCTGTGTCCGTTTGTCTGGAGTTTCGGGACTGATTCCCGATTTGGTAAATGTTTCAACAAAATTCTCGTATATTTATACTCGTTTACGTCGACTGGAGTAGCGGTATTTTATTTATTAAAAATATAATGCCGCTGCATTGAATCGATGTTGTTCTTTTAGCATTAGTATATGCAGACAATAAAAAAGGAAATAATTGATTTTTAATGGGAAATGCCTTCTTAGACGACAGCAGGTTATCTTAGGAACAAAGATTTGAAGAATCTCTACCGAGCAATTAATTTTATAAAGATTCACCAAACAGTGGGAACATCATGTCCCCAGTTGATAAACTGGAACAATACAAATCTGATTCGTTATTTCCCGCGCTCAAAACCTGAATAGATCACTCGGCACAATAACAAAAAAGGGCGATGTTATTATATTACGCTTCTTCACCGATGGGGAAATGAATGTTACCTTTATCGGAAGTGGTTCCATAATTTCACGGGCTTAATTTCGTAATGAACATAATTGCATCATTATGGGTCTCAAGAAACTGCACACAATGCTCTTAATTATTACGGCTCTAGAACCTGAATATCTCAACTCGTAATCATAGTGTGAATCCACGGGAGAACTACCCGTAGTGTAACGTGTAACACATGGTAATAATCGTAACACGATAAGTGGTAAAAACGTAATAACACTTCTTTCAGTTCCCATTATAAAATATAATTCTATATTACTTCGTTACCTACTAAAATTGAAGTTTTTAAGGCCGCATATGTATTTTTGTTTAAAGTATTTTGATTTAAAACACGCAACCAATATGCGGTATATATCCACTAAGTTGAGGAATCCCCTTTTTTATTCTAACCATTATCCATACCCTATAGTGCATAAAATACTGCATCATTTATATGCCGTGTTATCTTTATAAGGAAAGGTGATCAACCCTTCGCTTCAGGTGTCCAGTACAGTAATCGAAAAATCTCATAGTGAAAAATCACAATGTTTATTTTGACATCCCTGGGAATCGAAACCGGGACCTCTAGCACGGTAGCCTAACGCGCAGACCACTACAACACGGAGGCGGAAAAAAACTTTTTATGCATATTTTTATTTATTTTCTAATCATATAATTATAATAAACATACTTACTACACTACAGAGGCAGACACATTATTGAACACGTGTATACCAAAATATGTTATGTGTATTATCTCTTACGAACACATCTTACAAACATCATATTAAATTAAGTTGCAATACTAAAAGAACGGTTTAACCAAAAAACGGTTAAAAAATAGAAGCAGAGGAAGACCGAGGAAAACTTGGCACAATCAGGTAGTCAAATACTTGAAAGCGGCCGGGTCAGGAGTCATAATAATCGTCGGGTGTGTATGAGGAGATGCATGAATGTAGAAGAGGCGAAGAATGTTTGCAAAGACAGAATGGTGTGGCGTTCGATTCTCTCTGCCTACCCCTGCGGGGAAGTGGCGTGTTGGTTAGTAAGTTAGTTAGTTACTAAAATCTTCTTTATATCCAGCATTTGTTTAATTATTATTGATGTATAGTTAAGGGAAAACTTTTGAAAACAGATTAAAATAGAATCGTACTTAGGTTTAGGATAAAGAGAGATAAATTAACGATAGGGTGAATTTCAAACCATATAACGGTAGATGATTACCAAATAATATTATACTCCCGTACACGCTAACCAAACTGGGAAAGCGAGAAGGATGAAAGCAGCCTGATACCTTGTTTCCACTTAAAGCGCATATGCTGTGACGAGTGCTTAGATACAATTAGCTGACAAGATAAATAGAAAATGCATGTTTCAATCGCGTGTTAATTGATGATGATAAGTGGAAAAAATATATGATTTGAAAACCCCTAGGGAAATTTTGGAAAAGATGATTCGAAAGAAGAACATGTACATACATGCATTCTGTATTCAATTATTATGATCCCTAGTTAGCGTGACGTGATGGTGCTTTCCACTAGTTGATATTATCTGAAAAGCTCAATCAGCGAGTGTATGTAGTTATCAACGAATTCATCATGTTTGGCGATTTCTCTACCAGGATGTATATGGTGTATTCTACTTAGGTATACTTAATATAAATAAATTAAAAATATTGCTCGCACGACAAAATACATATGTATAAAACAAACTATTTTTTTTAAATAAAAAAAATCGTATTTTGGTTTTCAAATTACGTAAAAGTACCTAAATATAATTGCAAACAACAAAAACTAGGTATAATAAATTACAATTATCTCAATTAAAAAAAATGAGAAGATACAAAATATTGAAAAAATACAACAGTACATAAATATTTTGAAAATAAAAGGTTTAAATAAATATATTTGTATATATATATATATATATATATATATATATATATATATATATATATATATATATATATATATATATATATATATATATATGTATATATATATGTATGTATCTGCATTTGACATACATATATATATATATATATATATATATATATATATATATATATATATATATATATATACATATATATATATATATATATATATATATATATTGCATCTTATAAACGCAGTATTATCTTGGTCATTAACACATGAAGGAAAGATGATCAGTCCACCGCTTCAGGTACCAGTCAAGGGTAATATTTAATAAATATTACAGTAAAAAAATCACTTATATTTATTTGACCCCCCCTGGGAATCGAGCTTAGGACTACCAGTACGGTAGCCGAGCATGCTGACAATTACACTACAGAGGCGGACAGAATCAAAATTAGATAAAAATATTTGGCACGGGTAATTTTTAAAATATTGTGATCATTGATTGTATTAATATCCGGGATGATTTTTTATTCTGTAATTAAGTTCCGCTATCGCAGAAATATTTGACATAATTTGCAAAGCAGTGTATCGCCGCGACGTGCAGCAATCCAGTTATATTAATATGTAGACAACATTGAACCAGATTGAAGAAACTGCTATGATAATTATGGTAAGAGAGGAATATGATGGAAACAGTAAAGTCGCTGGAAGAATCCGTTATTGTCATCAAAATTGATAAATTATTCAATCAACTACCAAACTACAAAATTTAAAGTTCAAGTATGTACGTTATTGGGAGGGGAAGGGGGTTCTACTAAGTACTACTAAGACTGAATGTCAGTGCAAAGAAATATATTTGCAAGTCGTAACGTTAAAAAATGATCGTTCGACATATTTCAATATGTTGATCAATTCAAGATTATATGAATGGACCGGTAAAGGTGGAAGACTTTGGGGGAGACGAGGGTAGAAAAACATTGGTTAAATTTATTGAATAAACCTCTAAAAACGGACTATATATTGAGATGATCATGAAATAATATTTTTAAAAATCCATTTTTTTAAATGTAATTTTATTTAAATTGTATTTATTATTAGCAGGTTAAATTTATTAGTATGTTTGTCTATCGTTTTGTTTATTTAAAAATATGTATAATTGTTTTATCATGTACCTTAAAAAATTACAATAACGAATTGTAATTGTATTATAGTTGTGTACATATTAAACACCAGAGTGTTTCTACTTGGCACAGGCTTTGCCTCCTAAATAGCCCAAATACTAAATATTAATTTACTATGAAATTAATAACTAAATATGTAATATCAAGTAAATATTAGTATGTGCTTGTTTACTTTAAAAATAAAAGTAAATAAATAATGTAAAAAAATTGTCGAACTGTGATAATTTTTTAATAACAAAAAATAAAGTAGATTTTATGGAAAGATTATTAATTCATACATTAATGCTTAAATATAAGGTACTGCTTTCATGAAAAAAGTATTTAGAGCAATTCATCAATTCAAGTCATTATTCAACTCCATTGAAGTGTTGCAATTTGATTTGATTTCTTATATCTCACTTTCGATAACGAGGCGATTCTCTTTTTCATGCGCATAACACGCAAAACGATTAAAATAGTAATAGCACTTAATCAAATGTAAAAGAAATGGAATCGCCAAAAACATTTGTAGTGGATTTAAAACAAAAATTAGGCTATTCTCAATGATGCTGGTAGTATTATTTTTCACGTTGTTTTTCAGGTTAATCGATTATTTAGGCCTCGTATATATGGTATTAACTTGGATCGTGTGAAATTTTATACGGTACTTAGACTAGAATACACTAAGAAGAAACTAACAATAACTTCATAGTCATCATGAGCTCATTGTTTCGAAAATTGTGTACTTTTATGTGTCTACCTATATTCTTATAAAAGAAAGGCATTTGATGCATTCGGAAAATTATTCACATATATTTTATTTTCACACGGATTTAAGGCATTATGTCAAATATAACCGTACCAATTGATTGAATAATAAAAAACAATTAATATTTTATTTTAAAAAAGTATGTATAAATATATATTCCAGTTCGTTACATGTAAAAAAAAACATTAACGTGTTTTTATCAAAGAATAAATTTATAAAATTCAAAGCAAAATTCAGGTAATACCAATACACGTATTACTTAACATTGCTCGTAGCGGATAGCGTGCTTCTTGACACTGCTGTCACTTAGCGTTTTCAATGTCATCGATTAAATTATTATTTTTTTATAGATATTGAAATATTTTCATTTATTCAGCAGCATCATGAAATTATTCATATTAGAACTGTGTGCTATCTATTTTCGTTATTTTCCATTTAACCAGACTAATCCACAGCAACGCGTGGCCGGGTACGGCTGCTATATAATATACTGTAAGTACATACTATTATACATACATTATAACGTGCACATACACTGGGCTTAATAACTATTAATTCGGAGGTTTCGAGAGCAAAGAATGTTATGTGTACAAACGAAGGAAGGGTATTATTAAAATAGGTAGGTAGCAATAAAACTTGCATACCCTGCTCAAACGATTCTTCTTATTGCGTTTGCGTAATAAATAATAATAAAATGAAATTGTTTAGTCTGACGTGTAATTACTAGTTTCGTTCTGTGCGTGGAGCGTGGGTAAAGAGAGAAATTCAGAAAATGGGTTTTCCTCAGCCCCCAGTCATTACTAAATGGAGGGTTGTTGTTAAACGTCACTGCTAACTGCCGCTGCTGTAAAATTATCCTTGCTTTAATACGCGTCTTTGCACTTAATCGCTTTTTGTATTTTTTACACTCAGCATTTTACTAACACGAATAGAAGTACGTATGCAAAGGAATGCAATTACATTCAACGTATTCTTCTAACCCTTATCCAAACCTAATGGTGCACAGGGCATTGCATCGTATTGAGGCAGTATTTTCTTGATTGCATTAAGTCTTATTAATCCTATGAGTTTAGATACCATTTTAGGGTTATTTATATTAAATAAATATAAGAAGGAAAAATCAAATTATATTTATTTTGTCCCCTTCCCCTGGGAATCGAACCCGAGGAATGATAGCTAAAGGTTCTAACCATTCAACTACATACATTTATTTACTAAGAAGTAACCGTAAAATAAATCAGAAAATGTGATTGTAATTAGAATTAAGTTTAGTTGTATGTAGAATGAGATTATACGGCATTACATTCAAAGTTTTTAAATCGTATTATTTTATGATTATTTAACGTCATCATTAAAAAGGGGTAATTCATTTATCATCTATGGATTGAGAGCATTATTATGTCATTAAAACTATAAAAGAGAGATAATCAAATACGTATTATTGATTCTGCTTCATGACCAATTTAGTTTTTTTTAATGTAATTGTAGTAGTCGTGAGATATTACATAAAAAAAATAAAACAATTTCAGGGATCAAGATCAGGGTTTTTAAATTTCCGTGATGATGAAGTGCTACCTGTTTGCTTTATATCTGTGTGTACATTTATTGTTGTAGCTTTGATATTCATAAAAAAATATGCATTAGTGGTTGGCTATAGGTTATTGCTCCTTAACTCCTGATCTATTAAATATAAAATTCAATAAATGTACAAAGAATTTTCGTAATAAAAATGACTTTTCTCAAAATCGTTTTATTTTGCTTTGATTGAAACGTTACTTAAACTAGGGATTAATTGAAGAAAGTATATTAAATTCAAAATGCGTTTATTAATTAATACCGACAAACCTGATATTTTTTCCTTACTATTGCTTTAAAAATGTCATGAAAATACATACATGTAAGTATTTGATTTAATCAATTTAATAGCCAATCAACGTTATAAATTTGTTATTTTGATTAAGTTTTTATAACGTTACTAAAATTGATCATAGTAAAATATGTTAAAATAAAAGTTTAATGCATGTCATCTATGCGTCAATTTACTTGTACAAAAAGCTCACTTGATCAAGCACGGAATAGATACGTAAAATCTTATTTTAAAACGTATTTTCATAAATTCTGAATTCCCCATATCATGAATTCTGTATAAGAATATTATATTTTTAAAATAAGATAAAAAAATTGAAAACCGTTAATTAAGTTTAATTTACGTACTACCATAATTTTTTTATTTATAATATATTCAAGTAATTGATATTGACAGTACACAGAAGAAAAATATAAGATTTCAATATCAGTCCGATAGTGAAATTGAATTTACAATGTATTTTTTATGCATTTCAAAAATACAATTTTAAAAGTATATCATAAGTAAATGTAGAGTTTATGGTAAAATTTATATCTTAAAAAAATATAACGTCTGGATAATGTGACTTATATAAATCTGAGCATATTAAATCCGAGATTGTAGAGAAATTAAGATAAAATCATTTTGCATTTGCAGTTTTTACTCAGTAAGAACTCTTAATCCAAATTTTCTGATTAATATAGATTATTATATTTAATCTTGCAAAAGTCAAATTGGACAAACTTATAGTCTATATGTTTTTTTTTTCTTATTTGTAAAATAAATCAGTAAAGATTTTCCTGGTTAGATTTTTGAACGAATCGATTTTTTGTATACCATCACTGTATCTTTTTTTCACGTACCTAAATCATTTTAGAAGAAAAGACAAATTGAATAAATATTCGAAATAATTGCTGAATATATATTTTAAAATGAATGCGAATAATATGTGGAGTTGGAATAACGCGCGGAGAATGGAATTACTGAACTGGTAGCGCGCGGGAGAGCTTTCGTCAGAATTCAGAACACAATGCACTTTGAGGTTAGGTCTATATTAAAAGCACTTTGCGGGGAGAAAGCAACCCCCTTGAGCGGTAAGTACGTACCAAACGGAGACCACCCCATTATTCCTTTATTTGTCATGTGGCCACCCCATCTCGATAACAGTATCGATTGATTTCCCCTCCAATGGCGGGGTAAGATTGCAAGTAATGGAATTAAATAATTATGCGAAAGTACATGAATAATGCACCCTAGTGAAATTCAGATACTTATTGTCATATTTGTCCACCCAACTCGTGCAAATTGAGCAACTTGCGCGACTGGATAAATACTACACAAAAACCTATGTAGTTATATGTACTCCTGGTATAAGCATGATTTAAACGATATAAAAGATTCACATATTATTTTTGCATGTATTTTTTAAAGAAATTCTTTATAAATATTTTTCATTTAATAACTATAGAGAATGTCCATTAAAAAAAGAGATACTGTTTATTTCAAGAATGCTACAACCGTTTATACGAGTATTGCAGAAAACTGTTATCAGTGACCGTGATTAACTTAAGCAAATATGTAGGCTTTCCACTTATAAACTCGTTTAATGTTCAATTTAAATAAAAGCTCTTGCTAACAGAACAACCTTTACAATTTAACCGATTTGTGATTTTTTTATTTGAATTTTAAAAACTGCGTTTTAAATTTTTAAACCAGACTATTCTCGCACACGCGAGTTATCTATTATATACAACACCAATTCATAAACGTTTAATATAAATCATTAAAAATAAATCTTTTTTAAACACGTTTTTGGGATAATATACATAATATCTTTATCTTCGGATTAAAAAAAATATAAACTAAAATTACTTTTACTTTTCATGTTTATATTTTACGAATACCATTTTAATTAAATCAAAATCAATTTGAATTTGTCATTAAAATAAAACAATATATTAAATACATTCGAGCATTGTATAAAGTTCATTTATTTACGTTACATTATAAATAAAATCATTTATTTATTTAATTCTAGCAACATTTCCTATTATGTGGTTAAGTGAAGTGCGGTTTGCGTTACGATGACAATAGCTTGTAAATCAACCCTTATAGGGCTACATACAAAATGTAAACAATGTAACTTACCGCAACCGCGTGAATGGCGGTTAGCATGAAAAGCAACCCGTACAGCCTCCACCAGCTAAAAGCCATTGCGGGAATATTTTATTTAGAAATATTTTTTCACTTAGTTATAATGTTTAGGGGTATTTCTCACGACGCGAGCTTCGTTCGAAAAAGCTGGAGCAAACTCAAATCGCGCGCGTCTCTGGGAAAGTTGGCGCGCTGACTAAACTCGCAACCCGCAACACTCCGCCAGATCAAGTGCAAGAAAGTGCCGAGGGCTCCGAGATAGAAGTGGGGAAATGTACCTACCGGGCAGAAGAAAAGGCCAGCGGAGAGATCGTTCCTTTTACTCTCTCGTTTCCGAGCCGGTGGGCGGCGCGACGTGTTTACTGTTTGGCGGTCAGTTGGTCGGCATGTCAGTTTGAACCCCCGTTAAATTGCAGGTCTCCAAAAGTTTTGCAGAGGAGCCGTGTGACGAGTCGGCGAGCTATGCCGCGGAGGAATGCTCGCTGCAGAATTATGACTGACCTATTTTTTCCCTTTCGAAGATAATTTGCAGACGATAAGGAGGGCGATTTACGGGAATGCAATTTGAGATACCCTCAATATGAATCGGTCAACACGAGGATTGACATATCATGAAATCTAATAAATCTTGCTCAGTTTATCATAATTTTATTCCTTTTTTTGATAGTAAGGCACACTTGAAATTAGCTCAACAAATAATTTTTAATATGGTAATATTTTATTTGTTTTTCTTTCTATGTGTTGCAAAATCTGATTAAAAATCGAAGCAGAATCTGGACCTGGATACATGAAAAACTGCATAGTTGGAAAACCTTATTAATTGACCATCGACGGTCTGGTCAGGTTCCATTGTATATGAAAACAAAATAAGCTATCTAAGGAAATGTTTTGGTATTTATGCTGATAAATAATCTTAGGTAACATATGAAAACTATTGTTTTAACAATTCAAGGCGACACACTTTACAAAGAAAAATATAACTAGGTACTTACGGAAATAGTACTTACTGTAAAAAGTAAGCTTGTTTTTTTATTATTTTAATTTACATGTAATTATTAATTTGGAGTAGAAATAGGAAGAGACGTTCTAAGATTATTCGATGCTGCTATCTTTGTTATAGTAAAATTATGGACTACGTATCCAACGTGATATGAATAATGAGCTAAATACCATAAGTGTCATATTTAATTTACTTACAAATCACGTAGTCTTTTCCAATTCAGCGTCCGTTATACCTACAGCATTATAAAGGTATGTTACATATCTACATACTTTATTACTGTTTCACATTAAAAAATGTTTTATATATACTGATTAAAATCAAACAATATTCGTAAGAAGATCGTATAGAAATAAGCGAAAAAACAAGATCTTATGTATTGAAGGTTTTTTTCGATCAATGGATTTTTCACCTTGATATTTTTACACACCGTAACTACTCAACTGAAAACAGTAATTTATTAATAATTGATTGAATAAAATAAATAAATA
The DNA here is from genome assembly GCF_059751285.1 of Brachycentrus maculatus. Lineage (NCBI taxonomy): Eukaryota > Metazoa > Arthropoda > Insecta > Trichoptera > Brachycentridae > Brachycentrus > Brachycentrus maculatus. Next base: position 133,071 of record NW_028281688.1, on the reverse strand, counting down.
AATAAAAATAAGTAGGCGATGAATTTAATAAATAAATTCTTTTATCGTAAATTAAATTTACTATTTATATTGAAAAAAAAATGTATTTAAAAAATAATATTGATTTCGTTAAAAAAAAAAATTTTTAATCGTAATTTGCAAATTTGCATAGGGTAAGTTAGATTGACCTAGTTTCAATATAACCTTAAATTAAATGATGTCTAAGTTAATAAATGGGTTTAACCCTTATCGAACCCATGTCGAAACTCATTTGACATTGATCTCTTCCTGGTGGGTTCCACATTGGATATTTTTTTCGTCGTTGGTATTATTGAGTATTATACATGATTCTTTTTTTTATTTTTGTAGACCCTACCAGAAATCTATCCCATGATTATTAGAAGAACGAACTACGCACTACGCCACCTGAATGATAGGACGATATCATGGTCGAGTTGTGTTATCAGATGTATTGGTACGTTTTTCGATTGTCCGTTTTGCACCAAACAAAACAAGTTATTGGATTGATTTAGAATATGACTAAATACTTGACGTTTTAACAAAGAAAAACAGATGTGTTAAAAAAATCTGTTATTATAAGAATCAAAAGATAGCAATATGATACATATGTGGTATGTACGTGCTCCCACCCTTATGGCTCAAAACACTTTATACACGAGATTTATTTTGAAATTTGGACCCGGGATCTCCAGTATGGTGCCAACCGCAATAACCACTAGGTACCTACTCTATAGAGGCGGACAAAAATACTAATAACAAAAATCAACTGTCAAAGTAATATTTATTGATTGGACGAAAGTATACAGGAATTGCAGAAATGATTGAGTTAATCTAAATAAGAAAAAAAGACTCGGGTAATTTCTTCAAAATATATATCAGAAAAAATCATCGAAAACAAAATTTGTTTTTCTATAGATTAGCTCTGATATTCTATAATTCGATTTTTAAGACTGGCAAAAACGTGATATTTTGATACAAATATCGATTGTAACATATTCTACGTACATGTAAAAGTATTGGATTATCATTTTGTTTAAAATAATCAGAAAAAAATTAAAAATTCTCTTTTTTCTTCTCATTTAACGTGAGCCGATTATATCCTTCGCTGATAGGTTCACTAAGATGAATGGGTACACGCATTGATATCACAATTTATCTGTATTCCGACATTTGAAATTTAGAAATCAAAATCCATATTTCTTTACAGATTTTAAACCAGAGTAGTTCCAATTATTTTGTTTATATTTTAAATGAATTATTATTATTAAATATTTAAATATTAGATAGGTAGTTTCAAAATATTTTCAGGAAAAAATCTCCTAGGAAATCTAATGGTAAACGACGAGCTATGCTGATTGCCTGATACCTAACGACAGGAGTCATACTAAGGACCTGGGGAAAGTCATTGGATTCGCACCAGATTATTATTGTAACTAATATTTTTGTAATATTGTAAATTATATCCAAAGACATATAATGTTTTCTTTAAATTATAAAAATATATTCAGTATGCATGGTTTAAAAAACTGAAGTATTTACTAAATGGATACCTTTTATTAATCAAGTCGAATTAACAACATTTCAAAAATTTAATTAAGACACACTTGTGTATTTCACTTAAATTATGTACGCTAGATTTCTAAACCAAACTGTCCTTTTCAATCATCATTTCATTTGTTAAGTTCAAAATAATAAGTTCGTGTACCTAAAGGTACCTAATTGAAAATGCGAACATATACATAAATTAAAATGCAACTTTCTTTTGAAATCAATGTAAATATTTTTTGTAACTTTTGTTTAAATCATAATGTCTACCGGTTTCGAAGTTAACCGCTTCTTTATCAAGACTGATTAATACTTTTATGTTATTTATCAGTCTTGATAAAAAGCGGTTAGCTTTGAAACGGGTAGATATTATAATTAAGTTACAATAAAATATTTATAATGATTTTAAAACAAAGTTACATTTTAATTATAAAATGGAAAATCACAAAGTTGGTGCTTCAAATATAAATTATATAAAAAATTCAATTAAAACTTAGTTCAAGCGACATCTGTATCAAAATAATATAAACCAGTTATAATTATAAAGACCTTGAAAATTTTCCAGTGGAGAATCGAACCGCGTCAATGAAGGAACTTTAGGTTGTGGTATTGGATTTTCTGTATACTCAACAATAATCTCTTAACCATGGATGCCCAACCGGTCTATCTCAATCAGCCTGTCTATCGATCACAAAAACCACTGAGAATTTTTAAAGAAAATCATGTAAATTTGGAGCACCGTTTACCTGGCATTTGTTTCACCGATTTTCTAGTTTTCTGGTATTGCAACACAAAAAATGTATTTTTGTTTATGAAATGTATTTAATAGAATTTATGAAATCAATGGAAAAATATTTTTTGGTCTCCCAAGTATGATATATGACTTCTTATAAAAATACGGAAATAATATTTTTGAAGCATATATCTGATGATATTTGATATTCAAAATAAAGCTTTTCAAATTAGGAGAATAAAAAAAAAACTAAATATTTTTTCTTAAAATGTTGAGTGATCGTGAGAAAACTTAAAAAGAGAAAGAGACGATTGAAAAATGATTAACCCTCAGATAAAAAAAAGGTTGAGCATCTTTGGTCTTAACTCTTGAATCCACAAAAAAATGTTGGGGCCAAGGTGATCAAGAAACGACGTTAAACGAGATGGGATACTTGTACCTTGTACTTTGTACTTTGAGGCCGATTGGAAATACCTCACTTGTGTCTACCCAAGTACCGCACTGCTTCAAAATATTCAATTTCATTTTATCAACGTTCACAGCAAATTCTGCTGATGAAAAATAACGTTATTAAAATTGAGTTTTACGTATGGCATATGTAATATAAATCCTATCGGAAACTGGCGATTCTATAAAACAAATCATATCAATACATGAGTAATACTCAAATGAATAGATGAACAATTCAGTACTATCTTTTTATCGACACGAAGTAACCAAATCTCGCCTGATACATAATCACAAACTCGTTTTTATTTATATTTAAGTGAATAAAAAAATACACGGACGTGTTACTACTTAGTGACTCCGTTCCAACCCATCAATTTATATTGATGTTATTAGAAATATCAACACATTATGCGTTATTAAATATTCATAAAAATTGTTATCGACGGTATATGATTTTCAAGCGACTAGACAGACGATATATTTAGGCATTCCTACTGATACCATAAATCGTCTGCAAGATAAAAGATTATAATAAAATTCTCCTGTTTTTAAAATGGCGACTTTAGTCGTGACTCGTGACTTCATATGAAAATGTATGGTTTGATCAAAGTGGATATTATTATGACTTATTTTCTGATAAGATAAGATAAGTATTAAAGTAACATTAAATGACCCAACTTGAACCAAATGATTGAACTGTTCGTTTGAGTATAACTTTTTTAATGGATATTTAATCAATGAAAAAATCTCGCTTTCATGTAATTGGCAATAGAATCAACATCGCATCATTCTGATACGGTTTTCTATGCATCACCCGGGCAAAATAAACAATAGGTCATTTATATTCAAAATCATTTACTCAGGGAAAAGTTCTGTGTACAAGAATAATATTTCACTTTTGAAGAATTCCCTGACGGCGAATAATTATGATGAAAGAATAATTAATTCGAATAAATTTATCATGGACTTCGGCTCATTCAAATATCGCTAGGTTCAAGACATATTCCAATGTTAGCAGTATTTATGTATTCTTCGATATGGTTATATTACGAGTAAGTAAAAAATGCATAACACTGTATTAGTTAACGCTTCAAGGCTGACCACTCGTAGATGTGTTTGTTCATCTTTAAACTTGAACTAGTTTTTCTATTGAAATAATTTTTTAAGTATGTAGATATCTACCATATCTCTACAGAATACGAGGTAAATACAAATAAGAAAGTTCAAAACACACGCTGAAGTACGCAGTGAAAGTTAAAATTTAGAAATGCGTATTCGATGACTTCCATTACTGCATTCACTTTATTTTCAATATAAACAAAATCTCTCTACCTAAGAATAAATACATGTTTTTAGTTTATAAAACAACTTCATTAAAGTTTATTTTTATGTTACACGATATCCGATATCATTCTCTAACTTTAAAATAAAATAAAAAAAACAATATTATTGATCATGTTCAAGGTATTGATATTTAAAAATTTCATAGTGTAGATAATTTTAACTTTAATTATATGCGTATTTTTAAAAAAAATGGGTTATTTAACTTCCTGATAATACGGATCCATAAAAGTTTAAAATTTATATGATTTATAAAAAGTTTAAATTTCTGTTTAAACATTTCAAAATGCAAATAAAGTTTCTACACATTTATACACTAAAACGTCATATTAAATTTCGACCTCATAGCAATAACAATCACAATAATATATATTTTATCTGTTTAACTTATATTTATTAGTGGCCTATTTTCTATACTCGTAATTGGTCACGAGACGATAAGAAAACAAAAACATTTTCAACTTTCAAAGAGATTTTTTTCAGTTTTAATATGAAATTATTTATTTTCTACACACTTTTAAATCTGCTTTCAAACCTAGTTTTAATTTAAAGAACGGTTATTTCGAATCCGTACAATGAAATAAAATGCACATAATATATATTTTTAGGGTTGATATTCACCTACCAAGGTTCGACCCCTTGCAAAAGCATCCTAATGAGTTAAAAGTGTTCATCTAAAAATTGTTTCAGGAATGTCATATCGTCAGGTGCTTTACCGAATTATCAAAAATAAGATGATTTCCTGTTTGTTTTGTTAATTTAAAAAATAATAATAGAAAAATTATTTACGTACTTGGGTGAACTATTAAACTTACTATTGAAAATTTGCATAGTGTTATTGCATCACTTTAAGGTTTTTGAACTTAATCAAGCTTATCACATTCAATGAACGGTAATACTTGTAAAACCTACTTAGAATTTCTCAAAATAAAACAATAATAAATGCATTGACGTAGGCAATGTTATTTAACCATAATCTTTCTGGGTGAATAAATGCACAAATAACATAATTATATTCATTAAATGCAGATATATATACATATATATATATATATATATATATATATATATATATATATATATATATATATATATATATATATATATATATATATATATATATATATATATATATATATATGTACATTTAATGAATATAATTATTAATATGTGTACCTATTTCTGATGGTAAGTATGTTTAGAAATAACACTATACCGAAAGCAATATTTTTTGCATAATTTCTTACGTACCTAAGGCCAAAGTTTTATAAAAAAAAATATTAAAGCTATAAAAGCATTAATTTTACTAGCACATTATCCATGAACTGAAACAATGTCTTGATTTGTTTTGTGTTATGGAAATGAAGTATGGAAATTTTTTATTTATTTATTTTTGTATACTACGTTATGGAAACCTGTCAATGTATTTTATACATTGACAGGTTTCCATAACGTAGTATATCTTTTTTTAAATTGTTAAGAAACATATTTGTGTTTTTATTATTTACACAAATATTTCAATTTCATATTATTTCTGTGAGCCTAAGCGGCTTATTATAAGAAATAGGTATCAAATTGTGGCAGAGTGGATTCGGACTTAGCAACTCTGACTTAAGAGTCCGCGACACTAACCACGGGACCATAGCCCGACACATTTTATTTATTAATTTCATAGGCTTACGGCATATGTATATTATATATTGTGTTAAGCTCTTGGTAATAAAATTTTGATTTGCTGACTGCACACCGCTTAGTACGATCACCGAATTATCGCTCTGGGTCTAGCTAGATAATTGAGCGCAGTCCTAGTACATACTTGCTTTGCTAGGTTGAAGAGGGGCAGTGGAGGGGTGTAGGTTGCCTTTAAACCGTTAGAAATGTCATTTTCAAATTGCTAGTGGATAAAATAAATAAATTTAAGAAGAATTCGTAAGAACTTGTTAAATAAATAAATATAGTGTCAAATTATAATAAACTTTATGATTTAAGTACTTGATTATTGCAAATAAATAAATTAAAACAAACGGGCCAGCATTGGGCCGGTGAGAAAGAGGAGGAGCCAGCATTCTGTATATACTTAGTATTCTATGGCTTGGGCGGCTCTGTCCGCTGTCATTTAGTAAATTAATTTCTTTCCAGTTTGCTCTTCGCCGGCTTGTGGACGGTTTTGTTCCTCGGGAATTAATCTTTGTGATAATTTTGTATTACGAATATTGAATCAAGTAAGACATTTTTATTTTATTCATTGTACACGTGTTCTACCATTTAGTATTCATGCACATATTTGTAATATAAACAGTTAAAATACCCGTTTTACTTTGCCATGTCACCGATCCACAAAAGAAACCATTACTGTAATAATTTTACACATATTTGTAATCGCATAATATAATATTGGATTTTCTTTTATTTTCATTTACAAAATAGTACCGTGCCTAATTATACATTCGCATATCGCTACACCTTTCAAGAATTTGCATTTTCAATAAGTTAGTGACCTTTGTCTCAGGAGCTTAAATTAATACTTACCTATAAGAAACAATTGCCGAGTTGGCATTGTATTTTATATGCTATTCTAGTTATTGTAAAAGTATTTTATTTATTGTTTCGGCATTAACTCTGTGGTAAGACATGTTACAATGATTAAAGAAAACATTTCGTTTTTTACCACTTGAGTTGAACTCAAGTGGTAAAAAACGAAGTGTTTTCTTTAATCATTGTAAAAGTAAGTTTTATTTTTTAGAACATGTTTTTCTACACTAGAAGCTCACATCTTGATCGTTAACACATGAAGGAAAGGTGATCAGCCCTCTTCGTCAGGTACCAGTCCAGGGTAATATTGAATAAATATGAGAGTGAAAAAAATCACTTACATTTATTTGACCCCCCACCGGGAATCGAACTCGGAACCTCCAGTACGGTGGCCGAGCGTGCTGACCATTACACTACATAGGCGAACAAAGCGGTAGATTAAAGCCTCAATATCAATATTTCAATCTTTAATGAAAAATCAAAAATTTTCAATCTACATATCCACCCCTTCTGTGCGAAAATGTCAATTAACTAACCCACAAATGGTCAACTGAGTTTAAAAAATGTATTTCATTATATTTTATATCCAACAAAAAAAAAAAAATCACATTTATATTGGATGAAAAACTCTGCTAATTCAGTTCAATTGTAATGGACAAAAATGTTTCTATCTTTCTCTTGTAAAATTTCGTTTCATGGCTTACAATAGTATGTATATGTAGGAAAGATTAAAACTAAATTATTTAAAAAAAAAGAACACCCAAGATGTATTCGGCAGTTTGGCCATATTAGCCTTTAAAAATTAAGTTTGTCAATAGTTAATTATTTATTTTAACTTGATTTATTTATAAGCAGATTATGTTCTGTTATTACCAAAGCCGTAGATCAAATTAAATTTCATTAAAATTTAAATTCGTATTGCATTCCTATCACTGTCCAATTTGAAAACAGAGTAAAAGGTACCTATTTTATAGAAAAAATGCATAATCATTGTTTTATTTTGACACTTATGGGTAACTGTGTGCCATTAAAATACAGTAATTTGCATTTCTGCGATTACTTCATTAGCACAATGTTTTTTTGGTTTCATTTATTTATTTTAATAGTTGTTTTTCTTACTTTACTAAAAGTTCTGATAAATCTCCTTTATTTTTATTTATTCTTGAATTCAAAGAATGAGTAAGTAATAGTTTCTGTACTTTTGTTTCAGCACTTCAAAATGGGTAAAATAAAGGCTGGACCGGTCGTTGATATTTTGGGCGATGAGATGACAAGAATTATTTGGGATCTGATTAAAGATAAACTGATCCTTCCTTTCTTGGACATTGAATTGCATACCTATGATTTGGGAATGGAGTATCGGGATAAAACTGATGACCAGGTTACGATCGATTGCGCGAATGCAATTAAAAAATACAATGTCGGAATCAAATGCGCTACCATTACTCCCGATGAAAAACGGGTGGAGGAATTCAAATTGAAGAAGATGTGGAAGTCTCCGAACGGAACGATTCGTAATATTCTCGGTGGTACTGTGTTTAGGGAAGCCATTATTTGCAAAAATATTCCTCGTCTTGTGACTGGTTGGGAGAAGCCGATCATTATTGGTCGCCATGCTCACGCAGATCAATACAAAGCGACGGATTACGTCGTCCCTGGAGCTGGACAGTTGGAGTTGACATGGACTCCAGCAGCAGGAAGTGCGAACAAGCCTATCAAGGTTTTGGTCCATGAATTCTCTGGTCCCGGGGTGGCTTTAGCTATGTATAACACCGACGAGTCCATTACCGACTTTGCTCATTCATCATTTAAGTTCGCTTTGGACAGAAAATACCCACTGTATTTAAGTACTAAGAATACTATTCTAAAGAAGTACGATGGACGCTTCAAGGATATTTTCCAGGAGATATACGATAGTCAATATAAAGCGCAGTATGAAGCAGCAGGAATATGGTACGAACATCGTTTGATTGACGATATGGTAGCTTACGCTATGAAATCAGAAGGCGGTTTTGTGTGGGCATGTAAGAACTATGACGGAGATGTCCAGTCGGACTCGGTCGCTCAAGGGTATGGATCCTTGGGTATGATGACATCGGTTTTAATCTGTCCGGATGGAAAGACCGTTGAAGCTGAAGCTGCTCATGGCACTGTCACTCGCCACTACAGATTCTATCAACAAGGAAAGGAAACATCTACTAACCCGATTGCCTCTATCTTTGCGTGGACGCGTGGCCTCCTTCACCGTGCTAAGCTAGACGGGAATAAGCAACTGAATGACTTTGCAGAGGCATTAGAAGCCGTTTGCATCGAAACAATCGAATCCGGTTTCATGACTAAGGATTTAGCTATCTGCATCAAAGGAATGAATAATGTGAAACCATCCGATTACTTGGAAACCTTTGCGTTCATGGACAAGTTGGCTGAGAATCTCCGCAAGAAATTGTCGGGTTGACTAGATGAATGCAAAAGCAAACTATAACTGTCACAAATCATTTTATACAAGCATACATTTAATATATTTTTTATTGGTTTAGTTATGTACACCTACATTTTTTAATACATATATAACATATTTATGAATGAATTTTTATTTTGAATATGAATAGTATAGAATTGGATTAATTTGGTTTGGTTTTTTGAAGTTCGGTAAGCAAACTCAATTTATTATTTATTTAATGATATATATATATATCATTAAATAAATAATATATATATATATATATATATATATATATATATATATATGTATATGTATATATATATATGTATATGTATATATATATATATATATGTATATATATATGTATATATATGTATAATTGAAGTTCAGTTGTAAATCCAAGTTAGTGGTCCTGGATTTAGATTAGAAGTTGGATTACCTGATCTATCGCAGTCTGTTGTTTGGGAAATTTTCCAACATTCACAATCTATTGCAAAAAAAAACTGACTTTCGGAGGTAGAGGAACATTTTACAGATATGCTGAATTCACTTTACTGTATGATCAAGAGAACATCTTTCTGCACGCGGTGGTATCATTGACATAATTTTTTTTAAAGTTGTGTATTGACGTTTTAACATAAATCACCCCAGTGCTTGATTTTTCAATAGACCATTTAGAATTCAAAGGTTTTTGCCAAGGTGTTTTTACTTTTTTAAGCTTGAAATACTTATAAATCGACTATCATCTAATTAAAAATTTAAAACCATATCCGCTCCTTAAGTGGAGCATATGGAGTCCACAAACTATCTCCAAGCTTTTCTGTCGGCTGCCAGCTCCTTAGTTTATAAGTAGCTTCATATAGTGAAGTCTTTATAAAAATCCATTATCGTTTTATTCCATATGATCCATTCCATTATACCTGGAATGTATTAGTATATACCAGAGGTTGGCAAACAATCAATTGCGTATTAAAATGAGTAAATATAGAAGTTCAAGAGGTCTACAATAAAGGTTTCAATTAATATTAAAGTATCAATATCATGCTTCAGCAGTTTATTCATGTTACAAAATTAGAAAAGTACAATAAATTCAAAAACAATTTTACAAATATCTGTACATTGACTAAAGAGTAATTACATTATAATTTCAGAATAAAAAAAAATGTGTGTAGAGTATTTTAAAATAGATAGTATGGAAAATAATTTACTTCTCAACGTGTTTGAAAACTTCCAATAAAGATTAGATTTATTCGATTTGGAATACTATAGAACATATTGTAGAAAAGCCCAGAGACCGGGACTCATTTAGGGCAGAGGGATTTTTTGGATGTGTTCCAACATCTGAAACAATACCATTTATCCTTAAAACCCTAACTGTCCATTATATAATCGACCTCGACCCCTTACCTGATTTTACTTCCTATACCTTCTTTGCTTCCACAAATTTAAAGTATCGTTAATACACAATATTGTGTGGAAGCTCCTTGACTTTTCATAATCCCAAAAACAGTACGAGTCATTGCTAAGAATTTAAAAACAATGAATATGAATGAAGACTTTTTGCATGATAGGAAATTTAACCATCCTGAAGAATGTGATTCCAATAGAGAGCGTGTATATAAAATAACATAAAAAGTGCAATAGAAAAAGACACGGCGTATAACAGAACACTCTCTCAAAAAGTTAAGTATATTTATTAATCTGTTTGGTTTTCATATTTGTAAAAATCTGACACAAATAAACAGGCCAGTATATAAAAATTTCAAGCATAAATTACACAATATTGAATGAGATATTTTAAGGTCGCATTCTCAATATACTATACTCATTTTTTTTATGTCATGCAGCCACAAAATGGTATTAAGGGGGTGACTGACCGGAGCCATTTCGTCGTAACGTAACACGTTACAATGCGAGCATTCAGGCAGTCGGTACAGCGAGCCGAGCGCTCCATCCATAGTTTTGGATGCTCGCCGCGAACGATGTTACGTTACGACGAAATTCTCCAGTCAGTCACCACCCTTAAAGATGGTCAATGAAACTTGTAAACAATGTTCAAATTGTTAAAAAAGTTTACATTTTTTATAACACTTCTATATTTTGGAATATCTTATGAACTCGAGGAAATTCTTCTTTGAGTTCGGCATAATGTATCGTTATATGTTTTAATGTTGTAAAAATTAATCTATACTCTTTATAACACTCATCACTCAAAGAAAAAGATTTCTGTGCTGATTGCAATTTTATATCATCACTCTTGGAACTAGCACTATGGTTTTCATTTTGAGAAAGAGTAGTCACTGATTCAACCGGGTTTACATCATTTTCATTGTTACATAACTGGTCATAATAATCCTGAATCTTTACAACATTAAATGTTTGAAGAAAATACATAAAAGAAAAATAAAGAGTTTCTAAAAATCCAGATTGTTTTGGTTTCATTTTGGGTCCAGTGTTTATGGCAAGTATTTTTGGTTCTAAACTAAGTCCATCCAGTAATTGAGTGTAGAAAAATTTCAGACCGAGTTTGTGTATTTTTTTCTGAAAAATTTGCAAATCACCGGGAGAACCTAAAGGTTTGGTTATGTTTAAGTCGTCTTCGAAATTGGTCCACCAACGATATTTAAAAATATTTTGTAACAAAATAGTAAAATTTGGCTCCTTTGATTTCAATAATGTGAGAATTAGACGTCTCGATAAAAGATATTGTAATTGGATAGGTTTAATATTGTTTATGATTGCTAAAATGAAATCAATATTTTTATCATTTACAACTTTAAAAAGTTCATCGGATAACATGCTGCAATGTTTGCGAATTTCTGGATAAAAGTCTTTGGATGCATCTCCACATACATAGAAAGTTTGGTAAATCAGGTTTAGTAATCTCTTAAATACTTGAACATGATTAACAGGATACTGATATTGTATGAGAAGAACTAATATTTGGAAGATTTGACGACAGTTATTGTTCACAAGTCCGATATGTATAACACTGTTTTGCCACAGAATCCAGGCCATCAATGGTTTTTGTTTTCTCATCATGTGTTGACGAGTATTGTGAAAGTGTTTTGACATCCAAATTGCTAGATCTTCCTCTAATAGGTCGGTCATTAGTTGAAGGATGAGTATCAAACGCTGTATCCGTTCAGATTTATTTAAATTTTCAAACGTACACTTATTATTTACACTGTTAATATCATTGCTATTTGATTTTAATTCATCTTCTAAAATGTTAACAATGTACTTGAAAATTCCAGCTTTAGGGTCGTACAGTTCTTGATATGATGAAGAATTTTCCATAATATCGATTGAGCTATTCAAGAGATCCCTATAAAAACTTCTTACCGTTTCTGAACACGGCGGGTGAACAGAAAATAACAGTTTAATCACATTTTGGCACCTTTTTATAATGAACTCTGGTGAGAATTCTGTTATTTTTAATTCGGCGTTAATCATCATTTGAAGAATATCTAATACAATGTCTACACTCGGGAACTTATTATATTTGATTATAGCTCTAAATATGTCCAAGGCTTCACACCACATCCCAGACTTAATATCGATTCTGAAAGCTTCCCTTTCATATGGAAGAACTTGAAAGGGAGCATGTGATCCACTATGTTTAGTACATAGGATATAATTACAACATTCAGGTACGTTGTCAACTTCCATTCTTTCTTTAACATTGTAATATTCTTCAGTGGACACTTGCTTACAAGCTACGAGAAAATTAAAGCCTCTCTTTGACCTAGTTTCTTTAACTTGAGGTTTGACTGTGTTTTTCTGAAGTCTTTCTTCTTTGGATGAAATCTTTAATCTTTTCATAGGTGACAATTCATTCAAAATATCTCCGACCTCTCTACTCCTCTTAACATTGTGACAGGTGAGGGTAGTCATCGTGCTGTTTCCCGCGGTAGTATTGATATCATCGATGGGAGAGTTACACACCCTTCCTTTGTGTAACATTTCTTCAAAGTCTGAATCTAAACAGACTAACCACAGGCCGAATGCGTTTGAAAATAATACAAACTTCTCTTATCAAATGTCAGTTTTATATTTATCATAGACATAACCTAAAAATAGATTAAAAATAATCATAGACTATGTAAAGCGCCTACTGCGGCAAACAAAGAAAATAGGTATGAATAGGCAGGTACTGTGGCGAAACTATGGATGGAACTATGGAGCGTGAATGTTGGTTTAAAATTTTTGGGTGAAATAACCCTGAAATATTCTGAAAAAACGAAAAACAAATAATTTTGCGAATTAATTTTGGGAACCTCTAGCTTTTTTGGATTGGGTTTCAAGAAAATACGTTTACTCTTTATTTTTATTTTTATTTTTTTTTAATATGGAATGGCGTTGCACATGTAAAACAATGCATTTGCCAATGTCAAGTTACTTGAATTCTTAATTATAAAATATGATATGATAAAAATTATAAAGATAAACTATAAATTTATTTTATTTAATTTTAGAAAAACAATCAACAGTCTGTACAAATTTGGGTTCCTGCTCGCCAGGATGAGATGGATATCTGTAGGGAGGGGAATAAGCGGGGCCAGAGATTTAAAGAAATTTGGCATTTGGTCATTTATTGGGCAAACAAAGAATATATGGTTAAGGTTTTCCTCTTCGCAACGACACTCGCAAATGGGGGAGTCAAAGACACCAATCCTCGCAAGGTGCTCTCTCGTACAGCAATGACCCATCCTCATTCGACAAATGGTGGATGTATCTTTCTTGTTCATCGAAATTTTCCTAAACCAAAGACGGGACGGGACAGTAGGCTGAATGAGAGAGTAATGTTTACCCTTTGAAATTTTGGAGGAGTTCCATTTGAGGGACCAGCTGGAAGACATATCAATATTTGGAATTGTCAAAAGGTCATCAGATGGGTAGTTAGAGAAATTCGTACTTCCATTTAAAACGGCTTCCTTAGCTAGAGAGTCGGCTTTTTCATTTCCCGGAATGCCATGGTGGCTTGGAATCCAGGCGAGAGAAACCTGAACGTTTTTTTCTTTGAGTAAATATAATTTCTCACGGATTTGGAATATTAAATGGGATTGGGCTTGTTTGAAGGGATTGCTGCTAATTTTTTGAAGAGAGCTTAGAGAGTCGGATAAAATGAGGCACCTTTCAAACTTTTTGGTCATAATGTAGGAAAGAGTTTCTCTTAAAGCCAAGCATTCCGCAGTAAAAACTGACGAAGGTTGAGGAAGTTGGAATTGGGCACAGTAACCATCATCGTGACTGTAAAAAGAAGCCCCTGAATAGCCAGATATTTCCAATTTGGATCCGTCTGTGAAGAATAAAGACCAGTCTTTCCATTTTGATTCAATTATGGAGTTGAAAAGGGAAATCGGACTAGGGGATTTAGTCCCTACTCCAATGTGGGTTATAATATTTGGGGAAAAAATATGATGAGAGTAAGGGAAGTTATAAAGGGAGGGGGTGGGAGATCGGAATATTTGTGGGATAAATTTTGACAGTTTTTCAAAACTTTTTGCGAGTGCTGGATAAGGCCTATTATGTAACACACGGTTAGATGTTACAGAGTTTAGTAATTTCTTAGATGCCAAAAGAGATGGGTGATTTTCAAAAGCTAAACATTTTATCATGTATCTGTCAGACAGATATTGTCTTCTAATGTCTAGAGGAGGATCCATAGCTTCTAATTGGAGGGCATTTGTGGGGGAAGACTTCATCGCACCCAGGATGATTCTTAAGCATTTGTATTGAATAACAGACAGTTTATTCAATAAGTATATTGGGAGGGGGTCAATTATGATACTGCCATAGTCTAATTGGCTTCTAACAAAAGCGTTGTAAAATAGTTTTAGAGTAAGAGGATGAGAGCCCCACCAAACTCCTGCTAGAGCTCGGAGAGGGTTAATTTTTCTTTCACATTTTGTGATTACAGAATTTATGTGAGGGGCCCATGACAATTTCCTGTCAAAAATAATTCCTAAAAATTTAGCCTGATTACTTATAGGAATGGAGATATTGTCAAATTTTATAGAGTTAAATGGGATTTTATGTTTTTTCGAGAACAATACTATTTGGCTTTTTGAAGGAGATAGTTGAAGGCAATTAGAAGTGAACCAAGTATTGAGAGAAGTCAAGGCTGATTCAAGTTTATTAATAGCAGTTTTCATATCTTTATGTGAAATATATATTACAATGTCATCCGCATACTGCAAGATTTTGCATTTTCCCGAGACTGTTGATTCCAGATCGAAAGTATAGATATTATATAGTAAAGGACTAAGTACAGATCCTTGAGGGAGGCCCTTCCAGATTTTTCTTTCTATTTTTTTATACATCCCATTTACAATAATAGTTCTTTCTTTTAATATATTTAGAATCACCTGAACAATCTTAAAAGGAAACTTTAACGAGCATAGTTTAACTTTGAGGACATTAAGGTCCACATTATCATAAGCTCCACAAATATCGATAAAAGCTGCAGCGGTGCATTCATTTTGAGAAAACGCTACTCGAATATCTGTTGAGAAAATAGAGAGATTATCGGTGGTTGATTTGTTTTTACGGAAACCAAATTGTGAAGCAGACAGTAAGGAATTGCTCTCTACAAACCAGTCTACTCTATTTTTTATCATATGTTCAAAAAGCTTTAGCATACACGAAGATAACGCTATGGGGCGGTATGAATCTCCCTTCATTGGGTCTTTATCAGGTTTTAGAATAGGGATTATCCGCTGAATTTTCCAATCAGCTGGAATTATTCCAGTTTCAAATATTTTATTTAGTATATTAATATATTTAAGTAAAATTTGTTGTGGAAATTTTTGAATCAATGAGTATGGGATCATGTCTAAGCCGGGGGATGAGATTTTAACATATTCTAGGGGAAGTAATAACTCCTCAATCTGGAAAGGTGAGTCAAACCAAGATTCTTGATTGAGAATGACTGAAGAGTGGGATGGGAGTTCTTGGATTGTTGGAACATGAGAAGGTGCCAATTTGTCAACGAAATCGTAGATCCAAGCTGAATCATCGGAAATTTTTTTGAGTGACGAAGAAGATGGGGACCTAAATTTTCGTATGGCTGTCCAAACATCAGTCAATGGGGTTTGAGGTGAGAGAGCGCAACAGAAAGATTTCCATCCTATTCGTTTTTTCTGTTTTAACATTTTTTTTGTCTCAGCTTGAACTCTTTTAAACTCCAAAAAATTTAATTCACTCATATCATTTTTATATTTGGACATACAATTTTTTCTATTTTTAACAGCTAGACTGCACTCGGAATCCCACCAAGGGCATGGCGACGGATTCCTCCGAGTCTTTGAATTTATTTTAGGGGTGGTAGAATTAACTGCGGACATAATTGTGTCTATAAATTTAGAATACTCCAGTGGGATATCGAAGTCGCTCGCAGGATGAGATTTGGAATTATTTTTTCCCAAAATACTAACAAAGTTAGTCCAGTCAGTTTTTTTAAAATTATAAACGGTGTTTTGAGTTCTAGGGGTAATGCGAGACTTAAGAGGTATGTGAATAGTGATTGGGAAATGGTCACTCGAATGAGGATCGTCTAAGATACTCCAGGTTACCCTAGATGCTAAATCGTTAGAGCATAATGAGATATCAACAGCGCTCTGTCTATGAGATGGAGAACTTAATCTGGTAGGAGAGCCGTCGTTAAGTATACATATATCGTTATCATCAATGAAACTTAAGATGTTCCTACCTGAGCGGTCTGTATAAGCACTCCCCCAGCTGAGAGAATGTGCGTTGAAATCACCTAGTATGAAAAATGATTTGGGCAACAATTTTACTATATTATTCCAGCCAGACAGATCAAAAGGGATGTTAGGGGGAATATATACTGAAATATAGGATACATTGTTTATAGAGGCTGCAACAATTTGGAAAGATGAGGAGTTTGGGACTAGGATGTGGGAATAGTGAAGATGGTTTTTAATAAGAAGGGCTGCTCCTCCTCTACCATCGGGTCGGTCATCACGCAGGCAAATATAACCTGGGATAACAAAGTTGTATCCTGGCTTGAACCAGGTTTCTGATAAAGCAGCTATGTCAATTTTGTATTCCTTTAGAAGGGAACATAAATCTATTTTATTCGAAATAGCACTACGGCAATTCCACTGTAAGATAGATAATTTTGACTCCATCTCGTTAAGATGAGAGTCTTGTGTAATAGGGGTGATTATGTTATTAGAGGAGATTGGAATTTTGTGAGGCATTGTGATTTTGGAGAGTTGAATTGGAAGTGGTTTTGGCAGCGTTGTACGGTTTTTGGGGGGAGTTTTCGAAAATTGAGGTAATAAGTATGATTAATTGAGAAAGTACATGTGATAAATTATCCGGTGTTGTAACACTGGCCTCTTTATTGCCAGACTGAAGAGCACAACCATCGGGAGAATTCGTATACGGTAAAAAGGAAATGGACTTTAATTTATCAAGAGTTGATTTGCTAATGTTAGGAAGAAACAATGACCTCGGAGCGGATTCTTTATAAACCGTCTTGTTATACGACAAAGGTTGTGAATGAGAAGATTGTTGGATATTACGGGATTGTGAGGAAGTGGTAGACTTTGTAATATCTGCGTATGATTTTCCCTTGCTAAATGTGGACTTGGCAGCCTCGTTATATGAAATATTTTGTTCAGTCATGCTCCTCTTTATTAAATTTTGCCTCAAATATTCAGGACATATTCTATTGGTAGCTAAATGATTACCTGAACAATTTACGCATGTAGCATTCTGAATTTCAACTTCGCAAGTCTCACCCATATGCTCCAATCCACACTTGAAACATCTAGGTTTGGACCTGCAAATTGTCTTGGCGTGTCCATAACGACAGCATGCGAAACAAAGAATTGTAGGATAGATGTATAGCTCAACGTCTATTACCGAATAGAATGAAAATATCTTTTTAGGGAGAATCTGCCCTTGAAAAGTAAGAATAACAGTTTGGGTGGGTACCCACGAGAATTTTTGGTCTACAGGCGAAGTGACTTTTCTCGATAGTCTTCGAGATTTTGTAATCATACCACATTCATTTGGAACCTCAATATTTTTTACAATCTCTTCATGGGTCCACTCTAAAGGGATACCCCTGACCAGGCCCATGCGAGAGACCATATGGTACGGGATAAATACTTTATAGTCATATGTTTCCAAAGCATTATCATCAATAAAACTATTTGCCGCTGAGTATGTCAAAAATTGTACAGAAATCCGGTTTCGGCCGATAGATTTTATTCCTGCACGAGGAACAATACCAGGAATATTTAGGGATTGCAAAAGTTTGCCAAAATCGATGATATTCAAAGAGAAAGAAGAATTGGGGACAACGTTTTTTTGGACAAAAACGCAGAAAGGTCCACTGTCTCTTTCTGTGTATTTGTTTTTGATATATTCTGACTGTAAGGAAGAAGGATCATTAGATGTTGAAGGGGATAAGGTTTTCGGAGTTGCATTATGAATATCTTTGACAGAATCAGTTTTAGAAATTTTTCTGATTTTGTTGGGGAGGATTGGAGACGTGGGTAATGAAGAGTTGGAAGAAGATGTAGATGGGATGTCGGGAGGCTCCTTACGACGTGTTTTAATTCTTTCCATACTTATTCAGAAATAATCCAATGAGTGTATAGAAAGAAAAATATATATATATAAACGAAAAATATTATATGCAACTAAAAAATATTATTGTTGCAATTTACTATTGATTTACAACTAGGAAAATAATAAAGTACGAAATTTAAGAATTAAAATAATAAAATAACGATAGATTTGGCTTATCTGAGAAGTAATCCTTAATCAGCAACCATTTAAACTATAAACAACTTATGAAATATCGAAAAAAACTCAAAATATGACAAAATTATTGGAGCTATGTAATATATGAACTGACAAACACAACTGTCAAAACTCAAGTCCTTTACTCTTTATTGATACAATTACTGCTTGTATTATATTTTCTTACGATATATTTGTTCTTCTTACCCTCATCCTCATCCAATGGTTTTAAGAGCACTAATCGTATGTAAGCAGAGAGTTATCTTGATAGTAAGATGATGTAAGCAGAGAGTTATAAGAGAGTAATCTTGATAGTTAAATACACGAAGAAAAGGTGATCAGTCTCGCGATTCAGGTACCCGTTGGGGTAGTAAATAAATACGAGCATAAGAGTGCAAAATTACTTAAATTTATTTTGATCCCCTAAGAATCAAACCTGGGATGTCCATTATGGTAGTCAAATGCGCTGACCACCACACTATGAAGGCGGACAACGGCATTTGTTACTGTTTCTAAAAAATATATATAGATTTTTTGGATAATATTTCCGTTATTACGAGCGGAATAACTTACTCTCTGATCAATAAAAAAAAACTAAATAGATGCACTTATTTGTTTTAGATGGGTCTATGGCACCACAGCTCAATTGTGGTGCTTGCATGGTGTACAGTTCCCTATTCCGGCTTGTACCGGTTCATTATTCTTTAGCTGACGAGTATATTTACAAGCTGAGGTGTTAACATGTTTTCTTTAGTCGCGGGTCTTGCTATATACATAAGTCTCACTAGGTAAACATGTGAGAAGTGGGATAATACACGTTAAAATTATACTTTGACAGTCAATTCTTTATTTTTAAATGCCATCAAAAAGGTAAAAAAATAAAAACGTTGGAATAAAAAAAACAATTTTAGGGAAAAAGATAAAATAATTATTTGGTTTTCTTGGTGCAAAGAGTAGCTAACAAG
This sequence comes from Brachycentrus maculatus, assembly GCF_059751285.1. Taxonomy (NCBI): domain Eukaryota; kingdom Metazoa; phylum Arthropoda; class Insecta; order Trichoptera; family Brachycentridae; genus Brachycentrus; species Brachycentrus maculatus. Next base: position 113,276 of record NW_028281688.1, on the reverse strand, counting down.
CATATTATTTATTCGTCGTTAGAATAATATTATCATCACTAGATCTGAAGGAGAAATTTATGAATTAACAGGTTACATTAAATTTGTCACACCTGTATATTTTTGTTTGTTTCTTACGTCACTATTTTATTCTGTTGTTAAATAAAAATAATTTTATCAAAGAGCACCACATATCTACAAAGCCAATGCGGTAAACAAGAAGCATCGTAATAAATACACGTACAACTTAACTTTAAGAATAGGCCATGAAGTGGCCATTGGAAGGTTTGAACAATTAAACGAATTATGATTCACTGTTGAAAATCTAAAAGCAATAGACGTAGACAAATTGAGTATTAAGGCATTCAGTTGTAAATATTAAAAAATATTCTTATTTTTTTGAATGACCTAACATCTAAGTGACTCTAAAATCTAGCTATGGCTTATGCAACACCGCTTATCATGACCCTACTCAGGCTTCAACTTTTAAAGTTTTATAGCCTATGACTACTCGTGAGTTGATTTACTCTTTATGTTTAAAATAAATATAATTTCATGTTATTCATGAGTGAAAATTCTAGGCAAAAACTATTATGAAACTAAGAGTAGGTATATATAATATTTTAAAAAAATCTAATTTTGGTACCTACCTACCAATGGTTTACAAAAAAAAAAAATCATTGTATTATGGCAACTCTGTCAATTGCTTAGATTAAAGATTTTGGCTAAGCCATAACAAGAAAAATCCGTTTGAATGGAAATCGAATAGGCGTTGGGAGGTTTTGTTGTCAAATCATAATGAAAATAAGATAGAGTTGCAGTTATATTGTCGCCGAACAACTAATAAATACGCTAAAATATGTTGAAAGGTGTCAAAGATCTAGCGCGTACGCGCACATCGTGTATAGAAGAGTAATCGTATGTTTTCTGGTCAGCTGGTAAACAAATTTAGGGAGTTTGGTTTATGTTTATTAGTGAATAGATCATGGTTATTCAACGAAATTGGAAGAATTCAAATCCGGATGTGCTTTTACAAAATTCATCTTCAGAAGATTCCAGTGGTTCTTGGCAGTTGCCTCCGTCAAACCGAGGCGTGTCGAATTCCCAAACGTCCATCAGTATGCCTAATGTAACTAAACTCTTAAGTATTTTATGAATTAAAATGACCATTTATTTTTATGATTTTTGTGAATTCTTATGTATAGAGATAAATATTATGTATAGATAAAAAATAAATAGAAATAGTGTGATATAACTTCTTTCAAGCTTATAAATAAAGTGTGAAACTTATCCTGAACCACATCGCCACAGTTCAACCAAAAGTCATAAATTGACACTTCGTATAGTGACCTTTATCTTCCTGTATCATATACAGCATTCTGAAAGTAGAAAAACTATAAATACTATGTGTTTCATCTTTAAGATTAGTGTTATGGGATGAAAAAGGTTACTGTAGTGTTTATTAGTAACTATTGCCCAAACGAGAATCATGTAAAACCTGATAATGTCAGGATCCCGGATTAGTGAAATTTTTAGTATGTATGGAAAATAAAAACATGATTTTTTCTAAGAAAGAGTGATCAATCTGTCTATACTGCCAGACTTGCGGTTGTGTTTGATTTCTGATGTGGTTTAGTGAGATTATAGCATATTATGTTTTACTTGGTGCTTAGGATGTGTGATATACTTTCAGCGGCATGTCATCAACAGACAAGTGGCGTTGAACACCTTGGCAGCAATGCACCGCAGGTATAATATACCTGGGATGGTGCAGACGGGTGGAAGACCTCCGGCTGAGTTCCGAGCCAGTGCCAACAAGTCCCTCGATATCCTCAGGCAAAACATTCAGTCCGCTGTCACTAAAGAGATAGATCAAGTCATCAAAAAATATCTGGAGGTTAGTGTATTATCTGAGTTATCCATACCATTAACCCGAGGCTCAGTATTACATCTGTACCATTATTTTCTGACTAGAAATATTGAGTGAAAATTTTATTCATACAAAATTAAAACATGTTTAAATCTTCTCAAGGAACCCACTAATTCCTAGTGGCTTGTATGTAACAAGCTTGTATGAGTTCTGACATGGAACTCTAAGTGCTCCGGGCTATTCTTATTTTCTCACCCACTCTTCTCGGGGGGCTTAACGCACTTCGGACGAGAAAGGTATTTTTACTCATTCGGTCAATTGATGCTTAAGGATGGGAAGGGTATTTTTACCTTTTGCGCTGGCCTCATTTCAAAGTCAGAAAAGTAGGAATTATCCTATGTTTTTATAATAATGTTATGTACCAATCTCTTTGTTAAGGTCTTAACGATTTGTACATAGTTATCAAATCCTGTCGCCAGCGGTCCTCAGGCATAAAAAATACCTGTTTTAAATGTGTTGATTTGGCTGTAATGTCCTTATTGACTTCCTTCATTTCTGTTATCTCTATTTTATCAAATGCATTCCACTTTAACATCCAAGAATCTATAGCGCAGGACTAACCATCTTGCCTTCGTTTGATTAATAATTTAGTAAACTGTGTATCTATCCGATGCGTTACTTATTTCAATTCAATTCAATTCAATTCATTCAATAAAAAAAAAATATATACATAACAAACAATATTCAAGGCGTGTATATTAAAAGTAAAAGTAAGCAAGAAGACTTAAAGGTGTAGAAGAATCCCGCTTCGGAAAACTCCTTCGGACACATGGAACAGATCAATATCCAATGTGATACTGTTCAACATAGCGGTAGCTCTTCCTACAGGCATAACCATCGGCAGGTTGGTCCTGTATGGTCATTATGCACAATTTAGGTGCAAATAAGTCTAAAAAAATAGAACTCACCGGAATCCTTGCCAAATAGCACACATATTGTACAGTCTTCTCATATAATTGGGATACCTTTCTTAACACATTGTTGTCAGGCGGTTTTTTCATCAACCGTGACCCTACATATACTCAGACAGTCTTACGCCTGACCCTCAAACCCAAGTCCGATCTGTACAATCTTTTTTGGCGTCTCTCGCGTTCTGCCAAAAGTAAGCAAATATAACCCTTAAAGCGTCTCCCAGTCTCTTATCAACAGTATGTATGTATGTATGTATGTAAACGCTTTTAAGCGTTTTCTTCAAATAACCTAAAATAGTAAGATTACAATGAAAAATAAATATTGACATTGATGTAATTTCTTTGCAGAAGTTTTTTGTGCCTGCTGTGAATAACATACGATTAAATCTGGGAGAGGAATCAGTTGGAGAAGATCAGGTATTTATTTATGTATATAAATTCTGTTGATTGGCAATCGTCAGCTCTGTTCATTGCGATTTCATTCTCAAGCCTACCTCTTTTTGTATGTGGTATAGAGCGTAAATGAAATTTAAAAAATATTTAAACGCATTATTATCAAGAGACTTATACATGTAACTTGTCTTCATATTTCACTTCCATTTCCATTCCATCAGTACTACTCTTCACCCTTCTTCACTTACCTATGTCATTATATCAAATTTATTCCACTCCTCTTTCTGGAGTGCGAGACTGATGACTTTACCTTCATATAATTAATGATTGAGTTAACACCATGTTGATACAATGCCGAGTCCTATGCACTATGTGAGAGGATTAAAAAGAAAAGTATTTTTTTTTAATTTGTGAGAAACTATACTTTGGTTTACGTATTCTGACAAATGGTTACTTTAGAATCTTATTTAAAAAAAGGAAAAGTAAATAAACCCAGTCACACAGGGTGCGATAAACTTATTTATTTAACATGAACGAGTAACAGCCTTTTGTTTTAATATGCTTGTTGAAAATAATACAGTTTTTAAAATACGATATTAGTCTAATTAATGCACACTATGTGATTCAGGTTCGTGCAGTGTGCCGTGCGATGCTGGATGGGGCGCGGGTGCTTTATGCTGCGCAACCGCGCCCCGCCCCACCGTCAGCACGCGCCGCTGCCTCTCCCAGTGAGCTGAGTGACTCCGAGTCCAGTAACGGAGCCGACTCTCGCTTTGGCCGTCCCAGTAGTGTGAGTTTATCTGCACTTATTTTGTTTTATCAGGAAAATTGGGTATTTGTGATATTGGCTGTGTTTAAAGGGTGAAATTCTGTAAGATCTTTTCGTAAATGTTTTGCTATGGTTCTGAGTCTGTTTGCTGTGGTGGCATTTGCATATCAAGCGCAGTCAGATTGTCAATCACTATTATTCTTAGTACCAAGTCGATTCTAGAAGTTTGGTGATGGTTTTCATTATTTATAATGTATGTGATAATGAGAGCATTTAAATGTAAAAATATAGTTAATTTAGGTCATATTTTTGATAATTTTAACTCTTTCATGAGTTTTAATGAAGATTTTATTTGGACAATGGGGAGCTTTTTTATTTCAAATATATTATATTAATATATCTTTGAAACATACAAAATAATACCAAAATTGGGTGAGTCTACTACAGTCCATACACATAGAGCCACCTTGTCAGAATTCATTCAACTATCTTATAAATTAATATGGTGAAATCTGTTTGAGCTATTTCTTCGCCGCGGTGCCCATATCAGATATAGGCAAATCCAATTGGGCCGTGTTGATCTCGGCGTCCTCCATAATCATACAAAATATATCTGCATCTTGCTAGTGCTACTTATTAAAACGTAACTTCAATGCTTGTGTTCAAGAGTGAGAGAGGCAGACATATAGTAAAAATGTTACTTACAAATGAATGAAATTATTGATTCCTTGGGTTTCTAAAATTGAGATATTCTTATATAATCCCTTAGTTTGTTATATCTGAAATTCCTCCTGAGTAATAATAATAACCAAATGCAATAAAATTATTATCAATATGCTTTTTACCTTTTCAAAGCAAATTATGTATTAAGTTTATAATAAAAATTATATTGACAGAGTCCATCATACGGAAAGCGCAAAGAGTCGGATACCGACTCTGACGTTGGAACGGGGGGCCGTAGGAAGAGGCGCACAGAAGGAGTTCTTTGTCCAGCACACAAGTGGGACCCCGCAAGACTCAATCAGGACACTCTCTTCATTATGGGATCCATCGCTAATAAGGTATTGTGCGGTCACTACTCTTATTCAAGGATGTGCAAGTACCCAAATGATAACTAAGTTCATACTTGTTAAGACAGAGGACTGAACAATAGGTCCTCAGGATTAAAAGCATAATTATCTCGGATACTTGTCACTTTATCCTTTTTCAAAACTTGACTAACATGCTCCTTCCGTACAAACAACCCGTGAATTTCTTATTTTACTTACAGCTCTTCAACTAGTTATATTTATATCGACCCCTTCTATGTATGCTATAGTAAGTCACAAGTTGACGATTTTGGGTACTATTTTTTATGTGCATATTTCTTGTGTGTTTTGTTACATCTTTCGTTCAAACTTACAAATAATATATTTTGCAGCTAATGAAATTTTCTTTAAAAAAAAAACTTGGGCAATTGAATATAAATGTACAGAAAAAAATATGTTTTATAATAATAATTTTAGTTTATTTAAATAGTGCCATTTTTGTAAAATATTAGCTCAAGGGCGTTTTGATTAAACTGTAAAATAAAAAGTCTTTGACCTTCTCCTAATCATTCATCATTCACTTTTGTGATACCACTTAATATACCACAAAACGCTACTTCATGACTACCAGTTATACATATAATATCAAACTATGATATAATTCTGTAAAATAAAAGACTGAATCTATAACATGTAATGGTTAATTGATTAATTTGCACTGTTTTCAGGTTCTAGGATTAGGCCAGTCCCGAGGAAGATTATATAGTAAACACGCGGGGTTACTGCGCTATCCCGCAGATTCTGCTGATAAGGAATGGATCGCTAATCAGAACATGACCACACCAGCTGGAGGGAGAACTTACATCATGGTGTGTACGCATTTTCCAAAGTACTGCAAAATACACGATAAAACTAAAAACTAATTATCTGTATTTTTTCCTTTGCAGGTCTTAGAGGATATTGAAGAACTGGTTTGCAGCGAAGACTATCGGCACAGTCCGGCTTTGCGGTTGAACGAGCTTTCCGGTTTTCGTGCTCCTCCATTTATGCTCAGGAAAATCCAGGCTTACCTAAGTCGTAGGGGCGAGATGAGCGAAGATTTTTCATCAAGTACGCCGACACCGACACCGCCACCGATGGACGCACCGGTTTCTAAATCACAAGTCAAATTTGGAGACGCGGAAGACTCCTGCGACGCTGCCAAACTAGAACATTCCGACGAACAAGTCTCCAGAAATCAATACAAGCATCTTACCGCCGAAGAGCTTCTCCAGCAGGCTACATTTTCATATTCTAATAATCCATTGGTTAAAATGGATAGTTCCGACGATAGGTCTATTAAATATGATAATAACGGTAACAGCCAACAGCTCGTCCAACCCTGTGGCAATTTCACTTCGATCGTCTCATCGGGTATATCATCTATGGATAATAATTACTGGAAGTGCGTTAATAGCAGTCAGCAGCTGGGTAATGTCGCCGAGAAAGTGGAATTGAATGGAGCTACGGAATTTATTGACACCGATATTGAGTTCCTAAGCAGTGACTTTTGTACTTATGTGGACAGCGAGGCGGATGTTAAAAAGAGCTTCGACAGAATATCAGACGGCGGGGGAGGTGATTTGTTCATGTCTGCTGATACTAACATTCTTTCCACTACTAATTCTCCCGGTCCCAATGCTAACATTGTAAGTTTCTAATTCCATTCCTGTTCATATTGCTTTATCTTATTAGAATTAAGAAGTTTCGTGTTTTTATTTTCCTTGTAAATAGACTTGAAACTAAACCAAAAAACTGTAATTTTTATGTTTGGGTGTCATTAATGTTGATATAAATTTATTAATTTAGAACACATAAACATAAAGTGTAAAATAATTTGATTCATATCGGGAATCCTGCCTTCAAAGACTATTTAGTGAAAAAAAAACAAAAAATCAGAAAATCAGTTCTAAAAACAGTGTGGATATCGCTCACTCCTTTCAAGAACGTCATAAATCAAAAAACTTGATTTTTCAGGAGAACGTTTTTTAAGTTTGAAAATGTAATATAATGCATTAATTTAGATATCAAGCCACTTACTGAACTTTTTACTATGCAACAGATCTTTTAAGGTAAAACTTGAAGGTTTTTTCTCCATTTGAAAAATATTTATTGTATAAAAAAAAATAATTAAACAATACCTTTTCTTCAAAATGCAAAAACTACACTTTCTGCCCTATGGCGGGTAAATATTAAGTTAAAAATATGCCGCTTTTGCTGGGATATAGTACATTTTCTGGGCATTCCGAAAATATGCACAACTGAAAATTGACGATTTTTGATTTATGACGTTCTTGAAAGGAGTGAGCGATATGTAAATGCAACTGGAAGGAATATTAAGTCTAAATCATTGTTGCTAATATAGACTGTATTTTTTATAGCTTAAAACTATGATACTTGAAACTCCACTGAGATAATATTTATTATGAAATAGCACCCCTGTTGACCGTATATGTTTAATTTAATTTCAGATAAATTATAATCAGGCATCTCAGGATTCCATGGCATCACGATCTGGCATAGTGACCTCGTTTATGGGCACCATAGCAGTGGGGCCCATGTCCTCCAATGTCGTGCACACCTATGTATCTCCCAGCACACCCAACACTTTGGTGAATTCACCGACCGTCACTTCTTCCCACATGGCTTTGTCTCCATCGTCATTTTCTATTCCCGGTAATCCTGCTTCCTTCGCCCCGGCTCTCAACTCCTTCTCCCAAAACTGTCCCATCTCCCACGCGCAGTCCATTTCTCAAATATCCCCACCTAACTCCAATTCCAATACCATAACGCTGCAACCCAACATCATGCAGCCAACCCCTCGGACAATGTACAGGTATGCATTTTTTATTATAATCTAATCAACAGAATATTTAAAGTAGTGACAATGTCATGCAGTCAGAATTTATGCATTGTGTTGTTTTGTCCAGCTCTGTAGTGTAGCCATTAGCATGTTTAGCTTACGTGCCGGAGGTCCTGGGGTCAATACCCAGGCGGGTCAAAATAAATAGTATCACAGATTTTTTAGTCAAAAATTTAATAGACCTTGGATTGCTACCTGAAGCGCAGGACTGATCAACCTTGCCTTTATGCAATTAACAATCAAGTTAACATTTGTCTCCTTATGGTTTACATGGATTTAAAAGAATATATATCTTTTCAGCTTGGCCAGTACACCGAAGACTATAACCCCCGGGCCAACTATTATCGGTTTCGGTACCCGTCCGGCAATTGGTGGTAACATTATCAACACTAGTAACTACATAAATATCGCTACCAAGAACTTTTCTTCGGGAAATATTCTTCACAACGCTATCGTCTCCAGAAATATGATGAATCGAGGTATGAACATTAGAAGCGAGCTATCGCTACCACCGCAGTTAACCAACACTCCGATAGTAAGTAAGTCTATGGCTGTCGTTCCCAGTGTATCTGGATCTATCTATTCCAAGTCCTCGCCGCATCCTTCCAAGGTAGATGACGATGCCTCCATAACAACGACCAAGGCTATGATCGACAATACTTGTAACTCGTCAGCCATGTTGAAGAAAGTACTCACCCTCGGAAGTGCAGGCGTCAATAAAACATTCCTAACTCCTCCGACACAAAAAATGAACTTACCAAGGCCGTCCAGTTCCTCATCTAGTAACTTGAGTGCATCTCACGCAACTCTGACTGCATTACTCTCGAGTGGAACGGACTCTACACATTCCGATAAAATGACTTCATTTGTCGTTCCGACCACGGAGAAATAATAAAATGTTTCTCTAAAGGTGGGGACTGACCGGAACATTTCGTCGTAATGTCGCTCGTGGCGAGCTACTGACTTCGGATGGAGCACTCGGAATGCTGTACTGATTATAGAAATGCTCGCATCGTAGCGTGTGACGTTACAATGAAATGACTCCGGTCAGTCCCCACCTTAAAAAAATTACCGTAAATTTAAGTTTTCCTCATCATTAAATCAAACATTAATTTATAAATCCCAATAAATAAGTTATATGCTTCAATGTATACAGATGCATTTCGTTCATATATTTTTTAATTTTGCTGTATGTTACAACCCCAACACACAGCGTTGTGACTCTTATATATTTGTTATTTTACCAAAACAATTATAACCTCAATTTTTAATATGAAATGTTTTAGTATTCTATGAAATATGGTTTCATAAAAATATTTACAATTTTTTTTATAAAAAAAAGAGACTTTGAATGATGTATCTATTCATATTTTATATTGGACAAATAGATTTCTATTGACACAGAGTATGTGATAACTATTTTCCGAAAACCCAAATATTGATAGTGAAGTAATAAATAAAACCAAATTTAAAGGTAATCAGCAGTTCAGTTAGTCATTAGTTTTTAGTTTTTAGTTTTTTTTTGTCTCAGAGCCATTTTAACTGATGGTTGATTTTCTCAAACATTTACACTGAAGACTTAATATTTAAAAAAAAGTTCCAATAATAATTTTACTAGTATTATTTTACAATAAAATAAATACCTTGTAGTATCTTTTACATTAAAGTTGATGTTCATTCGGGTCATGTTGTATTTTAATATTAATCTCACTTTGCGTTCTGATTATGTATTGATATTTTTTTGTTATAATTGATGATATTATGGAATTGTTGATTTGGAATTGAAGAAGTTTTTATTATACGAGGTTCTTTATTTTTAATGTTCAACTCCATGATATGGAAACGTATGTATAAAATAATTAACGATTTTGAACTATTTACAATTGAATTAATAATATTTATTATGATGTCAGTTATTCAATTTTTTGATATCCGTTTACAGTTCTACTTAGATATTTATGCATATAATATATTGTGAGCATACTGCGAAAAGTGACCGAGTCAATCCGTATAATTTTGATTTTTCAAGAGAACGTTTTTAAAGTTTTAAAATATAATACAATTTATTAAAAATAAATATCAAGCCACTTATTGAACTTTTCACTGTGCAACAGATCTTTTTAGGTTAAACCTGAAGTTTTTTTTTCTCCATTTGAAAAATAACTAGTTTATGTATTTTTAAAATTAAACAATACCTTTTCGTCAAAATGCAAAAACAACACTTTCTGCCCTGTAGCGGGTAAATATTAAGTTAAAAATATGCCTCTTTTATTGGGATGTAGTACATTTTCTGGGCATTCCGAAAACATGCACAACTGAAAATTGACGATTTTTGATTTATGGCGTTCTTTAAAGGAGTGAGCGATATGTTAATTTAAATGGTTAAAAAGTTGTATGATTTTTTCTGGATTTTATACTATCATTTAGAAATAATAAAGCATTTATCATGTCAACTCATTTCATATATTGTTTGACTTGGTCAGTTTTCACAATATGTTCATGAAAATAATTTGATTAAGTTTCTTAAGACTGCTCTTTATCTGTTCATTCCTGTGTTATCTTTTGATGTTTACTTATTATATTATATATTAATAAACATTCTTATTAGGTTTTATGATTGAAACTGTTTACCAATCCAAGTACAAAGTAATTGAGTGAAGTAAGGTGTTTAAACTATTAGTGTTTTAAATTAAACTAATTAATTTATGCTTAGTCTTAGAATGTTAGAAAAATTTGTTTTTATACACTTTCTGCTTAAGTGAATTTGTAAGTCTTAATGGTTTCGTAAATTACGTATTGATGCTGAAAAGTGAAAAGGGTGACTTTTAGAATCGTAAAGATAAATAATTGTTGAATTTTTATTAGTACAGTTTTAACGAGATGATTTTTCTCACCAAATGTTTTGTGCAATAATTTGTAGCACTTCAGTTATCAAATATTTTAAATGCCATTTGGGTGAAAACTCTGTGTTCGCATTAGCCCTCTATTTTGTCTCATTCATATGATTAAATTATGACATTGCTCGGAGATTCTCTCGGATAAAGGGTTTTTTTCTGAATGTAAAAGATCAAATTGGCACAAAAATATATTTTTTTACTCTTACTTCTATACACATGGCACATCAATTTAGAGTAATTGTACCAAATTCTTAACAGCCATGGAAATCTAATATTTTTTGGTAAATTTCGTCTTAAGTCGTAAAAATGGCACAGGTTTTTTTCACTTTGCAGCATAAGTATGTTTCTCGGCACAGTGCGTTTGTTGCTGTTAATCATGTTATAAATCGACTTCTTGTGTTCACAGAATTTTATTCTGCATAGAATATTGTTACATATATCAATTTTTTAGATAATTACATACTAAGCGTTCCTTAGATATAATGTTACGTCGTAATGTGTGGCTCGCTTCGCTTTATATTTCTAATTTATAAAAAAATATTTGAGGCTGAGAATATTTTAACACGAGTAATAATTATTAGTCCACCTCTGTAGTGTAATGGTCAGCACGCTTGGCTACCGTTCTGGAGGTCCCGGGTTTGATTCCCAAGGAAGTCAAAATAAATACGGGTGATTTTCGCTCTCAAATTTATTTAATATCATCCTGGACTGGTACAAGAAGCGCAGGGCTGATCATCGTGCCTTCATGCAGTTGATCAAGATAACACTGCGTTGCTACGATGCAGTGCGCTATTAGGTGCGGATAAGGGTTAAAAGAAAAAAAAATATTACTCATATTATAACATTGTTTATTTTTTTAACATTTTTTTGAGAAAAATGTGTTAATTTTAAAGAGACATTTATTTTCTACACATCCATTTTCTATTACATCTGCATATTTTTTCAATTATGTCCTTTTTGATTCTGTATTTAGAAAACCTATTATACCATCTTAATTTTTTTCTGCTTTTCTCATCGAAGATATAATTGAATTAATTGAAATAATTGAATATCAAATATTACTCCTAGAGTTATATTTGATATTCAATTAATTTTTTAATTTACTGCTTGTAACACAGATACACATTATGTTTATTGTTATTAACAACCTTTAAGGGCCAGCTACTGACTTTGTACCTTCCGGTATCAAAGTTATGGGGCAAGAGGGCCAATATTTTGATAGTAACAAGAAGACTCATAGACTTCATGAATGAACCCCTTATCACAGTGATGTAACCTCACCATAATATTATATATACATTGTGATATAATATAAACTCAACAACTTTGAAAACTTTGACCTTACAAAGGTGAATAATCCATCTATGTGAGGTCCCACTAATGGCAATATTCAATATCTAATCAAGGTGCTGATATAACAGGAGCATTCTGTTTTTAAAGGAAATTTGGTAGTTTTTTGAGTTACAAAGTTTATATTGGTGTAGAAGGCCTTTTTTATTATTATACACTTTTAAGTGAAACAAAGCATGTTTTATTATTTTTGTATATGACGAAGATACCATTTGGACATTGGTACATGGGAACTGTTGCAGAAACAATAATGTTGCCCTTTTTTGTATCTCGGGATATATCTTTTATGTTATTATTTTACAAAATATTATTATTAAAAAATACGCTTGAATTTTGCTATATTTTATTTTCTGTGATGAAAATTAGCTGTTTCGTATTAAGATTTTTTTGCATCTTGCTTTTGCATTGCTTAAATTTTAAGTATATTTATTTTTATGCTGTGATGTTAATTATTTATTTGAATGCATACTTTAATTCAGCTTTAAGCTTTTTAGCCCATGTTTATATCAATGAAAATGCTTTATACTATGTTACTTTTATGCAAATTATTTATAAGTGCTTATGCTTGTTAAGTATTTTATGCTTGCAATATTTACTATACAAATTATATTGTTTATTTATTTAATGCTAAAATGAGCTTTGCTTTATTATTTATTTTGATATATTTTATGCTGTGCTTGTTATTGCTGTTGATGCTTTCTTAATGTTATCACTTTACATCCATCTTTTTATTGATTCATCCATTTATGTTACTACAAAAATCTTTTAATAAATGTTAAGAATTTCAACAAGACATTTTTAATTGTTCAAGTGTTTCAAAGTGTCTTTGAATGTCTTACATACATGTATGTGAAAAAAAATAATTTGAAATTCATTAAATATGGCTTCGCGCTTCTGTTTTTGTGGATTGTTACATTATAAATTATTCAGTATACTATAGAAATTTAACTGGAATTCAATAAAACATGTATACGTTGTTGTGTATTTTAAATATTAAGTATAATATATAACTTTTTTAATCGGCATTTTTAAAATATGAATCTTCATATTAGCTTTTTAATTCTCTGCTTCAATGTGTGAATGTTCACAGCTTAAAAATCTAATCCAGTATTAAATATATAATGCAAATAAAACAGCTACTATTAAATTTCCAATATATTATGTATATTTTGGAATATGATAATAAAATTACAATTACATAAATGTTACTATTTTTGGTTGAGTTGGCTAGTTATAATTTCCTAAGAATGTTGGAATATGTATTTTATATGATCTCATGTAGGTTCCTTTATTGATTCGTAATGGCAAATATCTTAATTTTTTTAACCTCTTTAATCTTCAGTACTTTTTTTAAAAATTATAAATAAACAGTGTAAAGATTGCAAATAATGCACAGTAAATAGATAAAATACCTAATTCACATTTTCATTTTTTGCATTGAGTTATGTATTTGTGTTTTATTCTACTGTTTTGATTTATTTTGGTTTCAATTAATATCTTACTTGCCAACACTGATTTTATAGGGATAAATACTCAATTGTACCTCATTGTTACTTTTAAAATAATTACTATGTATACACTATGTACTGATTTATGTAAATCGTGAACTAAATGTAAAGTGATAATAAATCGAATGCATAAAAATCAAAATGTTTTCCTCAATGTCATTCCTACTTGTTTAATCTTAGTGGCTAAGAAAAGGTAAAAGAGAATGCTCTACTGATTTACATAGTAGACTGTCAATACCCAGACTTCACCTTCACTTATTTCTACAGAAAAGAAAGCTCTTAAGTGAGCTATGCACAATGGATAGTTCCTCGTGTGAGCTTCGTAGCCTAGAAGAAATACATACTAAATAGATACTAATAATATTAGTATGTATTTCTTTGAAGCAAAATGCTTCAATTAGCCCAGAGTCTTAAGTCTAGTATGGAGTAAGCAGTAAACTTATTCAAGGCATTGCAGCGTTGTACTAGGGTAGCACTGCATGCATTAGGGTAAAAGCGTATTCCTGATCACCTCGTCTTTATGTAACTCACGATCAAGATACTGCAAAATCCAAAGCAGTGTTCTATCCACCGCTGGGTATGACTAAGGAACATAGAAGAGTAGATTATATGTAATTTTAAAAAGAAATTATTTTTTAAACTTTATATTGAAATAAAAATGTAAAAATAAACAAGGCATCTCAGAAAATTTTGAACGGTTTTTGGAACGCTAAGGATGAAAAGAATGAAGGATTGCCGGTAATTTTCAGGATCTAGATATCACTATTTTCAGGAACTTTCAGTCTTCAAAATTTACGAAGGAGGGGGAAAATTAATTTTGTTTATTTCCGGTATTTATATGGCTAAGCGAGTTAGTCGGGGAACTTCCAGTGCCACGTAAGATGTAAAAATAAACTTGTTAAAAAATACCTTAAAGTTAACCTATGTTTTTCTTAAAAAAAAAGAGTTATTTTTGAAAACAAATCTTTAGAAATGTGTCAAAGGGTTATTAACATTAAAATGTAAGTTACCTTTTAACGAATACATATATCGCTCACTCCTTTCAACAACGTCATATTTCAAAATTCGTAAATTTTCAGTTGTGCATGTTTTCGGAATGCCCAGAAAAGTACTATATCCCAGCAAAAGTAACATATTTTTAACTCAATATTTACCTGCTATAGGGCAGAAAGTGTTGTTTTTGCATTTTGAAGAAAAGGTATTGTTTTATTACTTTTTTTAAATATACTAGTTTATTTTTCAAATGGAAAAAAAACAGGTTTTACCTAAAAAGATCTTTTGCACAGTAAAAAGTTCAATTAGTGCCTGGATATTTATTTTTAATACATTTTATTATATTTATAAAATTTAAAAACGATCTCCTGAAAAATATTTTTTTTGATTTATGACGTTGTTGAAAGGAGTGAGCGATATAAGTATAAATATTCGTAAAATTATAATTGTGCCAGCTGATATTTAAGGGGTTAAAAGTATTAAAAGGTACGATTTGTATTGAGGCCTATGGAAATATTTGTTGTTTACATTTAAAATAAAAGGAAGCTTTAATGAACAAACATATTAAAATAATAATCCTAGCGTAGGCGTAAGCATAGCACCCAGGAATTATTCATAAAACAGTTTGAGATATAAAAAAAATAAAGGAGAAAATAAATATTCTTTTCATTACATTGGTATTGGGAACTTTGTTGTTTTTAAATTCATTCATGAAGGAATTTAATAATGATTCAAATTATAAAACTGAATTCAAGTTTTTTTTATTGAAGAAGTTTTTAGGTAGTTACAAAAGTGTATAATATCTCCATTAATCGATTCGGCAGTCACTTTGTGGTAAAAAAAGAAATAGTGGTATTTACTACGTAAACTTAAATTAAAAGTGTATAAAATCGATTACCTATTTAAAACTGGATTTTAGTCTTATTTCAAATGTTGACGTTTGAAAGGTGCCACCAGGTGGATCCAGGGGATCCAAGGCGTAGTGAATTTTTAGGCGCTATTGCCGGAACTGTGTGTAGGTAAGAAATGACTATAACGAATCAAAAAAATGTGCGGCCGACTAGAAACCAAAATATATTTTTTCTTTCTATAACTAATATAAACGATGTCGATCGATGCCGGTGTTAGTCTCCTTATTTCCTTCTCGATGCCCTTGGCTTTCAATTATAAATTATAAATCGATATGAATATCGACTGTGAAAGGCCGTCGCTTAATAAAATTGCATAAATTTTCACTTAATAAATTATGTACAAGTATTCTAAATCTGAGTAAGCACTTGAAGATCTGAGGATATCTTGAAGATATGGAAGCTTCTACCGAAGGGTTACGATCAGTGCCACTACAGTTAGAAGTAGGTCACCAAGTCAGGGACATCCCTAAAGCAATTGCAGCCATACAGGGCCTTGAAATAAACCTCCTCCCTAAGCTGACGAGTTTTTAACGAATCTTGAAAAAGAAAGAGGGAATCCACTTCCCCTGGGAGACGGGAAAATTGGACCCTGAAGAATTCAATGAAAATTTGACGCCTTTCTTGGTCGTGTCTGTTTTACAGCTCAGATGTCAAGTGATGGCATTCTACGATCATAGGGGATGTTTTCGTTAAAACGCGTCAATTTTTTTAAATGCTGAGTGACGCCATAGAAGCGGCATGCGTGGTTTGCTGCATGACTCGAGTACCGCCGCTATGGCGGCAAGAAAATAAAGCCTTATTCCTCAATGCTGTGTTATTTAGTGTATTTTTTTTTCATTTCAATATTTAACCGACATATAAATACAATAAAATAGTAATAAGTTATGGAATTCGATCGAGAAACGAGTGACAAGTCATTAATATACAATATATTAAAATTGATTGAAATAAGACATCTACAGTATGACAAAAAACGATTGTGTTCGGTGTACATGATTTAGTTTTGATTAAAACACGTATGGCCTCTTGTCAATAGTTAAAAAATGAGCAGCAATCGAGAACTTCATCCATCTACGTAAAATAGGTAAAAAATTGGATGTTTTTGTTTTAGAATATTCATTGTTGCAATAACTTTGAACAGTTTGCAGAAATTTGAGGAAAAATGAGTATTTATTTAAATTAAGTGCGCACACTCCACATTACATTACTTTATTCAGCTGTACTTCTTTAGTAAGCATGTAATTTATGCACACCGCGTTCAGTTGAGAAATATTAATTTGTACGATTTATTGCGACTACATATTTCTAACACCGGGTGCAACGGGACAGGATCGTATATCGTACAAATATGCTAGAATATCCAAATTGTATCTGTACCCCTAAATAAATAATGAAAATTATTATTAGGTATTGTGTGTTAATAATTTTATTTGCTTTCTATTTATAATTTTTTTAAAAATATCAGCTGATAAATATATGTATTTAAATGTAGGCGTTGCCCGTACATCTGGTTTCAATAGCTAAAAAATGAAAAAAAGTATGATAAAAAGGAAAAATAGGAAAAAGTATTAGGATGCTTCTTGGGTCTCTCAATCTTTACAAATTGTTCACTCCTTTCAACAACGTCATATATAAAAATCGTCAATTTTCAGTTTTTGGAATGCCCAGAAAATGTACTATATCCTAGCAAAGGCGGCATATTTTTGACTTAATATCTACCCGCTATAGGGCAGAAAGTGTTGTTTTTGCATTTTGAAGAAAATATATTGTTTAATTATTTATTTAAATATACTAAATAAATTTCAAATGGAGAAAAAAATTCAAGTTTTATCTAAAAAGATCTGTTGCACAGTAAAAAGTTCAATAAGTGGCTTGATATTTATTTTTAATGCATTTTATTATATTTTTAAACATTAAAAACAAGTTTTTTGATGTATGACGTTGTTGAAAGGAGTGAGCGAAATATAATATATGTATTTGCAAACAGTGAGGAGTGTGTTTTGATCATATTCAGCATATAACGATTCCCTTACAAAACAATATTTGTGATAGATGTTAATGTTTAAATTTTCCTTCATTTTCTTCTAAAAATTATTTTCTAAAAACACGTCAAAGTGTTTTCACGAAATGATATGACTCCATAATTATAGAGCTTTTCTAGTCTTTGAAACCGTCTTCATCTTTTATTCTGGGAGTAATGAAACCGACCCGTACGTAAGTCGGGATCACCGCAGCACATGATAATGCCGCCACTGTCATGAAAAGTAGATTTTGAGTAGATAATGATTACGGAATAATATTCAGGAGAAAAAAATCATCTGAGGTTAAAAAAAAACTTGTTTTTAACATTAAAATTAATATTTTTAACTTCTCTTCTTAGCTGGTCTCCTAAACATAAAAATATTTAGAGGGATTCTCTACTATTGTAAAAAAAACATAAAAAAAATATGGTAAGATACCATTGTGTAATAAAATAAAAACGTAGAAATCGGACTGCGAAATGTTTTCTTTTTCTATTGCGGTTTTTAAAATTATGTTTTCTAAGGATTTTAAGAAGGATGTTTTTTTCCTTAATTTTTGTCATTTTGACATAGGTGAAGAAGAATATGGAAGTTTGGGTATTTACAAGGCTTATGACCTGTCAAGTCTGGTTAAATGATCATTTTACACACGGGCAACATTCACCATTCTACCTGTGATTGAAA
>NW_028281688.1:0-92500 GCF_059751285.1 Brachycentrus maculatus | reverse complement strand
TTTAATTTTTTACACATGATTGACAACCAAATAAAGGAAAGCGATTATCCTAATTTCCTAATTTTATTTTTTATTCGTTTACAGCTTTTTTCCTTATTTAACGTGGACTATTTCTATGTGATTGTTGTAAAGGCACTGCGAAGCTGATGTTGATAAGATCCGGTCATTCAAAAGAGCCGGATTTGTATCATCAATGTTATCAGTTCATTAATAACAGAGCAATTGAATGACGGATCTTGATGAATGAAATAAATAATCTGTTATTAAAATCAAACAAATTTCAGCAAAAAGATAGCAATAGTCGTTATGATAAAAAAGGCGAATCATTCATTTCTTTTTAATCGTGCAGTTTTCTTTGCTCGGTATATTATGTGTATTTCAGTATGGTAATATTAGTATTTGCCGGGCTAGTTTTTGAATATGTTTTTCTTTCTATTTTTTATTTATTTCATTAATCGTAATATATATGGATAATTGAGCACTACATCAATAAGTTAAAAAAAAACAATAAAATAGGAACTTTTATCCAATTTACACAAAATTAATTATTTTTCAAAATGAATAATATATGTTCTTGAACAATGACTTTTGACATTGAAGTTATAAAATAAATTCAAAATTGTATTAAAAAATTCAGATAATAAAAGAAAAAAGAATTCGTATATCGTTGAAAAAACGATACCGGTAACGAATGAGCCCTTTGATTATATTAATAATGTGGGAGAGCTATGATGTTCGTATTTTATTACTTTGGTGTTTGGTATTAATTTCACCAACAATGTAAGTAGAAAGTTTGAATGTTGTAATTACTCAAGTAATTTCTATAAAAATTCATATTTTAATACTTATTGCAGTAAATCTAATTTCAAAAATGTCGTTGACAAAAAGTTATATAGTATATTAAACAAACATTAAAAAACTGTGTTTTAATTAGATGCATAAAAAATAACAAAATAAATACCATGCTCTTCGTTGTACCTCCATGCATATCTGTATATCATAGTTATTACGTAAATTAAAATCATTATTTTCGATACATTTCTATGCCGCCATTTAAAATAAAAAGCCTTACGGTAAGTCGAAGTCTTAAAATAATAGTCAAATATCAATTTTATTACCCTCGCATACGAGTATCAAATAATGAATGACAAAAGTCGACTGAATCACATAAAAAGGCATGATCCTAGGTCACTAGGAATTGTATTAACTAGTTACTGAAAGAATCAATGAGAGATTCACGATCCACGAAAATCCGCACAACGACTTTCGACGTATTTTCGTTTGTGAACAAGATTCAACTGGGATCCGCATCTCTCGGTCCACTGACGTTCTCTGAACGGATAATTAAGATCCGGTTATTCGTGAATAACCCTCGTCAACTACAACCAAGGAGTACATTGTCTTCAGATGCGCTGTACCATGACTACAAGAAGAAGTTTTTTTCAACCAGAAAGAAATTAAGAGACTCATATATTTAAAAATCTCACGAATTAATACTATATTAAAATATTTGATTCTTACGAATCGGTACTAAATATATATTCGTTAGAATCTCGCAAACTGGAGAGGCACGGCGCTGCTTTTCAAATACGAGTCGTATCCGAACGACCGGATCTTAATGATCCGTTCATATAAATTGATTAAGTGACAGGATTCCAATTTTGAATGAATCCCTTCTACTGGTTTACTGATTCACAGATTCATAGATTCAGTGATTTAGTGATTAACTCATATTATTGGATCATTGATTCACATTTTTCAATGTAAAAAAGCTAAAAAAAGTAAAGCTAAAAAAGTCAATCCATATTTTTTGTTAGTTTGTCTGCGACTTTTTTGTACTAAAAAAAATATTTACCTGAAAAAAAAGTTTTTACGATAAATGAGAGATATCGAAATTTCTCAGCTACTTTTTTCTTACTATTTTTAGATATTTATCTGCGTAAAACAATGGTTAAAAATTCTAAGCTTTCAGGCACATACTAAATAAATATGATTGGTATAGTTTGTTCAAAAATATGATATAGATTGGGAAATTATTTCATATGGAATGATTAATTTCTCGATCTAATGTAACATACTATTTGCTCTATCGGCAGGGCAGCGGAATTTTTTTGAAGGAATATGTATTGACTTTAAAAGTTTAACCCATATTATTTTCATCAAAAATAGAAGAACTTTAAGTTTTTATTAATAACATAATTAAAGTTCAATAGTTTCAGCTGTAATAAGATTTAAATAATAAAAAAAAACTTTTGGTGTGACATTTTATTTACTATCTTTATCACATTATATTTTTAAAAAATGCTTTTATTTCAAGCTAAAGGTATGTTCTTATTTTTCCTAATTTTTTATGTTAAAAATAACTAAGAAGCTCATTTATTTTCGATTTCACTTTTAAAATCCATCGTGGACACCATTTTTATTTTCAGGATAGAAGAAAATTATTTGGTAATATTATATACTTTTATATTTTTTAGTTTTTTAGCTTTATGTCAATAATTTGACCATATGGCGTCTGGCAAGTAATTGATTATTAAATTAAATGGCAATGGAGCATCGTTCGGATCAACCTGGGGTTGATCAATGTGATCAATCCTACAATGCATATTATTCGATATGGGAGTGGAATTCATTTGATGGGATACAGATGACGTAAGTGAAGGGGAGTTTAGGTTGAAGAGAATTAGGTACTGCTATTAGGATAATTGATTAGTCGGATAGTTGTGTGCAATTTGATGTTATATCGGCGCTTCATTGACATTTAATATTTAATGTGCTTGTATCCGAGAGAGAATATCCAATAGTCTTATACATAATTTAGAGCAGCAAAACGAAAATACATAGAAACGTTAATACGATAAATCGTAACTTAATTTTCTCCTAAGCCCAGGTAATATTTGACAAAGTTGTTTTTTTTCTTCTTAAAACACCGTTTCTGTGTTGAAAATGTAGATTTTCTTCGAAATAAATCAAGCTGTTGAAATGTTAGGAGTTAAAAAAAATATATAAAACTATTTTTCAATATTTGTTTATTTCAAATAAAAATCAAATTCTGATAAATATTCTGAAAAATCGAGCGCAGAGAGACGTCCAGCCCGCAGCGTGGCCGAATGCGTTCTAATTTTTCGAGATCTTGGCCTTAAACGTTGCTAAAAATATTGATAGAAGAAACGTATCGTAGAATAAAACTATTACGAGCAAAACACATATCCTTAATATCTATATTCTATGTACAAGCAGAACGCTCTGAAGTCAAGAAAACCCGTTTTTTTTCATCTCAAAAAAAACTTTCTTTTTGTTTGCATTCCACATAAGTTTTTTTAAAAAAATATTTTTTTATTAAAATATGCACTCCAAAAGTAATTAATACGTTTTACCAGAATTAATAACTGTTCTATACTGAAGATATAGTCCAATGCTAAAGCCGGATTGACGATCGATTTTTAATATAACGAAGTTTTATCAAACGCATACTTGTCCTGTCATTTGATAGTCAGCTGATGCTACTATATGTTAACTGTAATGTTCGATGTATTGAGAGATTTTTATATCGAATATTGGTTAGGGTTTGAAGAATGGTAAAAAATAGTAAATAAATGATAATATAAAAAACCCACCAATAAAATTTATTTAACTTTACATATAGTTGGTTTTAATTTTTAACATGGATTAAATGTTAAATTTATTTAACACATTGCCCGGTGACGATCTTCGTCATAGCGGTTGAAGCGTCGGCAACTAAGAGTTTCGACACAACGGTATAATGTCTCATAAAAAAAAACTGCCAACAGTATGAACTTCCACGTAGGTTAAGTAATTGAATTAAATATTGTTTATCTAATAGATTAAATGTGTTAAAGTGAAAATATGTCACTGTAAAGATGTAAAGAAACTTGTTGTGGCCGCTGTGGAAGCCGGTAGGGGACAGGAGCGCAGCAGGCCGCAGGAGTCGCCGTAGGGGGCTCCGAGCGAGGGACTAGCGGCCGAGCGGACGAGCTCTCGCCCAGCGCGCCAGACACACACTGCAGCCGTGCAAGAAAAGTGCGAGTGATTTTCCCTAAACAACAAAACTTTATCACATATACGAGCGTGGAAATTAAAGCGCCTCCGCGTTATCAATGTGTCCGTCTCGGGAGGAGGGGGGGCGCGGCGTGCGCGCGCAGGGCCGGGCCGCACCGCCCGCCAGTACCGTGCCGGTAGTGTTCTAGTGAGGCCGCCAGCTCCCCCGGTTCTAGTCCGTTAGTCCGTAGTAGTCGTAGTGCGGTGAGACACCGGCTAGTGTGAGTGCATCAGTACCGAGCCGTCATGGAGCCCCAGAGCCAGGAGGCCGGAGCGCCCAGCGAGGTGCCCAACGATCCGGGGTAGGTGCCCCCCGGCCCCCTAGCACGTGGTCGCCCCCGCCCCCTCGCCCCCGCCCGCCCCCTAACACCCTCTTCTTCTGATTGCAGGAAGATGTTCGTCGGAGGACTCAGCTGGCAGACTAGTCCAGGTAGGCCTCTTCATCTTGTACATTCCTCTTTTCGCACTTTTATTCATTCCCGCGACACAATTATGTAACCGGCCCGAACCAAACTCTACCCGGAAAAGTCAAAACAAACTTTGAAACAACCCCCAAAAGTTTAGTTTGTCACGTAACAAAATGTAAATAAACAATTGGTAGTATGTGATTCGGGGTGATTTCCCGAAGTTTGACTTCACACCGTCGCGATCGATATAAACGTGCAGCCGACGTCTCAAAATTTCCACGCTCGCATGTTTATGATATGAAGTTAAGTTTTCTTCGTGTCACAGTGTGGTATAGGTTATGTATTGGTCCGAATATTTATATACCTACACCGCTCCGCACATGCGCATTGGTCCGAAGTCGATTTCAAAACTTTTCGCGACTGACGGCAGCTTTCAAAAGTTTCCGACCTACACAACAATAACGAGATACCTATTAACGAAAGCTCGCTAAGCGCGCGTTATCTGATTTGGAAAAATATTCAGCGGGACTTTTCCACCAAGGACACGACATCCACGTGTATTTATTTTTGCGATATATCTTTAAAAATAATGAATTTTCCGCATTAGCACGCTAATAATAAATAAAAATAAGTTTTTAATGACTCTTGTCAGAACGCGCTAAACACGAGCGGTTACCTCCGAGAGATATTACCGCATTATGTAGAATTTTGAAGGTTCTACGAGGTGGCTGCGCGCGCAATCTGCTGCGCAGACAATGCAATCCTCTCAACCCAAACAATAACAATACATAACCTTAGATTATGCACTTTCTGTAATATGCTTATACTTATTACAGGAGTTCTAATTACGTATGGTGTAATAAGTAGCTATGTACGAGTAAAAGCGCATACAAAAGTACTGAACTTTATTTCGTCTCGACTCAATCATTCATAAGTCAGAAATAACAACACAAACACATAAGTACTTACATAATTTTATTTCAAAGTTTAAGTCTTTTATTATAAAGTTTAAGTAGGTTTTTAATTACTTAAAAAAACCGGTATTAAATAACAGTACCCAAACAAGTACTTACATACATAAATATTTTTAGAAGCTTTAAATATGACGTAAGAAAGAAAAACTCGGTTTTTCATGATTTCAATAAAAACTGGTAATTCTTAAACTAGTATTATGTTAAATCAATAATATTTTTGCCGTTTACCAAAGTCAGTAAAAGTTTTTCTCTCGATATCAACCACATAGAAACGCATAATTATTTTATTATAAAAAAGCACTGTAGAAAAAAATAAAATGTTAAAATGTAAAAATGTATGCGATTTTTTTAAATTTATCTTCTATTTACATAGGTTTTCGTCAGGTCATGGATCTGATATAATTGTCACACGTTGACTGAGAGTTTTGTGTTGACTTTCAAATAAAATTAAAAGATAGCGTTACAAAGATAACTGTATTATATCCTAAATTTCACGTTCCTTCTTACGTATTTCCTCTAGTTTTTAAATTTTCTTATCATTCACCTACTGCGGATAAGATAGCGCCAGATTTACGCTCTCGAAAAACTCTTGAGAATTTATAACGCTGAAGAATGAATTCTTAAGTGTTAACGAAATATTTTAATATTTAAGTATAAACAACTACAAAGGATTCATTATTAAAACGCCTAATTTTTTATAGGTTTTGTGGACGGCAGCCTTACGATGAGGAACAGTTTTTCAACCCTACGTTATTGTGAAGTTTATAAATAACATTTCTGGGATTTTTTTGTAGTTCTACAAAAGAAATTAGATACTTCATATTATAAACCCGCGAATCAAGTTTGATTAAATTTTATTCGGAAATTTAAAACAAAATGTATTTTTTGGGTCATTTTCTTAAGTATCAATAGCTTATTTTAAGGCCATTTTTTTCTTCGATTGTACCAAATACAGGATTTTAACCCCTAAGTAACTTATATCAAAATATTTTGATTTATCGGCCTTTGGGGTTAAAATCTAGTATTGGAAACAAGGTGTTAATAATCAGCTGATCAACTTAAAAGTGTATAAATTAAAATGGTACTACAAGAGTGTTTTAAAATATGAATTTAAGAGTTCTATAGAAATCTCAATTGTGCTCAAGAAGGGAAAAGTTATTTACTTCACATAAAGTTCGTAACAGATATCAGTTCCAATAAAGATATGACTGCGATTGTTAAAATACTTTGCATATACAACTTTCGAAAATATATGCAATATGGATCTAAGACATTGTGCAAAAGGTGAACGTCAAACGGTGCATAAAGTGATCACTTATGCCGCCCACTGACAGGTAGTAAGCCCTGAGAAGGGAGACTTCCATATTCCTATCGTTTAAAAATATCCTACTTTTTCGTATCCGAATATACGAGTATGTATGTATATCTTATTTTAAGACTAAACAAAATTATGTCAATTACATAAATTAAAATAGTCGGATTTACTGTCTGATATTCCAGCCTTTACAATAAAATTTTGTTTTCATCCATTTCTAAAACAATTATATTAAAAAAAAAAAACAAAAATATCAAATAAAATATTTTTATATTGTTGTAAATTTAAAAGGAAAATTTAGAACTAGCAATATTTAAAAAAAAATTATCGTGAAGTGTAAAAAACTAAGAAATAAAATAAATTAAAGAAATCAAATTGAATCCGTTGTTTTCTTTTTAAAGCATTGTATCTTAATCGTAAATCACTAACTTTGTAAAATTATTCATGAAAATGCAAAATCACTGTGTTTTAATTATAAGTTATACTTTACCTTCTACAGTATCTACTCAATGAATTAGGGCCACGCAGAATTTCGCGCAATTTCTCAATTCAAACAGGAATAACTCAGAGAAAACCTTGAATAAAACAACATTGAATTTTATTTACACATGAACACTTTATTACGCTTAAATTACGCATATTTTTTCATATAAATATAGTTAGTATTTAGTATTTCCACCTTTGGCAGAAATAACTACCTCAATTGTTTTTGGCATACTTAAAATGCACTGTTTTATCATGTTCTTTATTTCTTCGTCTTCTGACCAAATTTTTTGAATATTTTTTTTTAGACAGTCTACTGTCGGATTTGGAAATGAGTATACCTTATTTTTTAACATGATCCATACGTTTTCTATAGGATTAAGGTCCGGAGAATTTCCAGGCCAGGGGAGCAAAGGCAGATTTTTGTTAGACAAAAATTTTATTATTGATTTAGCCCGGTGGCAAGGTGCCCCATCCTGCATGAAGGTGTATGGACCTTCTGTTGGGTCGAGTGTGGTAGAAGGGCAATAAAATTCGTTCGAGGACCTGCTTATAGGAATTTTGGTTCATTGTTCCTTCCACGAAAAACAACGGCCCAGGTAAATTGTTAATAATACATGACCATATCATTGTTGCAGGGGGGTGTTTGATAACTTTTATCACACAGGCCTCATTGTAACGTTCCATTGGTGTTCTCCTGATGAATCGACGGCTCTCTGTCACGGCTTCTAACCGGCACTCATCACTAAAGATGACCTGAAAAATAATGAAAATTTAAGTTTAATTCAAACATATAAGTTTATTTACTAAAATGATATGTTGAAAATTCAGTTTAAATAAATACCTTTTTCCAATCATCTACCGAGTAATTTCGATGTAGCCTGGCCCATTTTAATCGATCCGCTTTCATTCGTGGTGTCAATTTTGGTACTTTTACAGGGCGCCTGCATTTCAGATTTACTTCGTAAAAACGTCGCCTCAGTGTTGATACCGATATATTTATACCCTCTTCTTCCAATTTTATTTTTAATGTTTTTGCTGATGCACTACGGTTTTCTAAGGTACTTTGAACGATTTTTCGATCAGTCCTCGGTGTTGTTTTTCTAATCCTACGACAGTTCTTTCGCCGATTGCTGGTGGCGGGTGACTGATTTTTTATTGATTTTGAAATTCTGTCCACTGTTTGACGAGAAACGTTTTCTTTTTTTGAAATTTCTCTATTAGATAGTATT
The DNA here is from genome assembly GCF_059751285.1 of Brachycentrus maculatus. NCBI lineage: Eukaryota > Metazoa > Arthropoda > Insecta > Trichoptera > Brachycentridae > Brachycentrus > Brachycentrus maculatus. The sequence continues at coordinate 84,030 of NW_028281688.1, read as the reverse complement.
CCTAATTTCAGTAGCACTATAACACTAGACTTTTTTTCCTCAGAAATGTCTTTACTTTTTCCCATTTCGTCCTTTTCAAAAAAAACACTTGTGTTTACAAAAAAAAATTATATTTTATGTACTAAAATTAAAAATTAAGTTTTTTTCACAAGACACGATAACTATATAACCTCTTTGAACAAAACAACAACCAAAACTCAAGAAACTTCACTAATAAATGAGATAGGATTATTTTTTGAACTTTCAACTATCTGTCTACCTGTGCTAATTAGGGACCTTTCTCAGAAAAAGGGTTTGAAATTTTGTAAAGGGTTAAATAATCCAGGTATATTTTACATATTATTGAAAGTAATATACATGATATTAGATATCAATAGAAAACTTAAAGTATTTATGTAAAATAAATATAATAATCCAAAAGATTTCAGAGTATTCAAAAAAATAATGGGTGGCCCTAATTCATTGAGTAGATACTGTAATATAAAATATAATAAAACCCGATAATCGCCAAAACAATTCTTAATTGTAAATGAGTAAAAGCAGTCAAGTCGTTTATTAGTCAATACTATCGAATACTCTGTACCTTACCGAAGCGGTCCATGGACCATGGAAGTTATTCGTTAGTAGTTGGGTAATTCATTTTGCAGAAATTATTAAACGTTTCGTGCTTTCACGGTGTGAGAGTAATTACGCCGGTCAAAAGAAACAAGCACTTGAAATATTTTATGTTTTCAAATGTGCATATTTCGGTGTGGCTTGATCGGAATCTGGCGACGAAATTATTCTGTCAAATCCGATGTTTTAGAGGAATTTACAATTCCCTGAATCTCTTTAGTTTATTATTAAATAGTGTATCAATTTATAAACAAAATTGATGTGAATTTATATATCAGAAATGGAATAAACTCGTCTAATGCATACATACATAATATATATATATATATATATATATATATATATATATATATATATATATATATATATATATATATATATATATATATATATATATATATATATATATATATATATAATATATATATATATATATATATATATATATATATATATATATAAATATATATTTATAAATATATATATATATATATATATATATATATATATATATATATATATATATATATAATATATATATATATATATATATATATATATATATGTATATAAATATATGTATATATATATATATATATATATATATATATATATATATATATATATATATATATATATATATATATATATATATATATATATATATATATATATATATATATATATATATATATATATATATATATATATATATATATATATATATATATATATATTTATATAATCGTCAATGCATAGACAGATAGCATCGTACATGTATCTTTGTAGTGTAAATAGATTTACAAATAAATGAATCTAAAAATACTGCTTTCATTAAAATTCATTCCATACACCAACATTTAATAAACAACTAAATTCAATTATTTTATGATTATTTTTTATTATAATCTATTGGGATAACTTTTTACATACGGTTTAGAAATATGACAAAAAATAATTTGCGTAAAAGTAATTTGGAATTTACTAAATCCCTCGCATGTACTTAATATCTTATTAGTATTATGCGCAGAGGTATGCAAAAGTGTCGGGTTGTGGTCTCGCGGACTCTTGAGTCAGAGTTTTTAGGTTCGAACCCACTCTACCACAATTTGATACCTATTTCTAATAATGAGCCGCTTAGGCTCACAGAAATAGTATGAAATTGAAGTATTTTTGTAAATAATAAAAACACAAATATTTCTCTTTTTCTAAAAAAAATGAGGCATACAAAAGTGAATAATTGTTCATACCATTGATTTTTTAAAAGTACTTTTTAAACTTTATTTAGCTACAATAAGCAAAAAAATATTTATAAAAATGATATTTTGATTTGATTTTCCTACAAGAAAACCTATCCACTAAAAAAAATAACACATTTTTTCACGGTATCGCATGAAACGTTTCTACCGTGCAAATAAAGAGCTCAGTATAATATTATTTAATATGTAATAATAGTTCATCTTTCATTTATTCACCAATGTTTTACCGGTATATGATCAGTATTAATAGCAAAAAGTGGATATTTTTTAGTCCAGTTTCAAAAACCATATTTGATAAACGGTTACCCGTAGACAGACGAGGGTGGTAAAGGGAGAACATGACGTCACGTGGCTCCTTGCTACCCTCCATACTAATGGTCTAGGGATGAACAGGCGAAAAATCTCTAGCATTGCGAAGGAACTTCAATTTAAAGACTTTATTTCCTCGTGTCTCCACATAAGAAATGGTCCATAAATAGTTCGTTGGAATTTGTACATCATACTCGGGATTCCGGTGACTTGTTCTCGGAATGCTAATGGACAAATGGTAAAAAAATATACTCAAGACATCTTGTTTATATTTTACGAAAGGAAATATGCTACCGAGCAAATAGGTTTCACGCGTTTATTTAATATTTTTCATTCGGTATAGAGTTTCCTATTTTCTTGAAACTGGCACAGGAAGCGAAACGCCTTTATTCTAAAATTCTTTTTGAGGGAAATATTATTTTAAGCAACCAAGATCTTTACAAAAAGATGTGATTTCATATCATCAAAAACTATTGAAATATGGAAAAAATGGAGTAGGTAACCTATTCTATCGCGAAGGTACCTATATCTTAATAATAATGCCTAAGTTTAAACATAATATTAATATTGCTAAGTTTTTTAAATACATTTTTTTATCTGATAATAAAATGTTTGAGAAAACCCAGATCTGTGAACAAGTATTTGGACACACAAAAAATTTGAAATCATGTTTTCAGGCGTTTCCCAGTATGTAAAAATAACCTCCGTGACGTCCTTCTTTTTCCAACTCTTTATCTCTTTTCCACTTTTCCACGGATTACGCATTAGAGTAGGTAATACTCAAAACAAATAATCAGTAATGCATGGAAGAAGGATGAGTAAAGGTTGATAGGATAGAACAGGACAAAATATTTGTTGTTAATGTTTTTTTATACCTAGATCTTACAGCCAAATAAAATAACTGCATATTACGAGTACTTAATCAACACTTTATTTTAGTTAGTTGGTCATCGTCAAAAATAATGTATCAATTACAGGGTTTCCAAGAGGAATTGTTTTAAAAATCAATATTTAATATTTTTGTTTTTGGCCATTAGTTTTGCGCAATTTTCTCCGAAATCTACCGAAAAATGTCAGATTTCGACTATCCATTTCGATTTGATGTAATAAAATAATATTTATGTTTTTGGTTAAAATTACTGTCTATTTTTATGTGGAGAATTTATATGTAAACAGAGGGCAGATCGGCTGTCCAAACTTAAAACACAGTAAGGGACATTTTTTTGTAGTAGGTTTTTTTCGCATTTTTGTACTAAGTAGAATCTACTTAGTCCAAAAATTCAAAAAAACGTACTACTAAAAAATGTCCCTTACTGTGTTTTGAGTTTGGACAGCCGAGATAGTCTTAAGTTTATTTTATTTAATTTTACATTGTATGAAATACGGAAAGCAAGATTCCGTTCGCTATTACGTTCGTAGGTAATATTCGCTCGAGCAGGCAGGATAATATGATACTTCGGGCGAGTAGCGAAGAAAGTTCACTGCGACTGCAACCGACCTGCAGTCTAGGGTTACGGCTGAAACAGCGAGAGTAGTGATATTGAAGAATCTAGCGTTCTGTCGTTCCCTGTCGATACCGGGAGTCATTCAAGCGAGGATCATTCGCAAACAGGACGTGTCACTTGTCTTGGGCCGTGTGCAGCGGCCGTATCGCTTGATTGATCTGTGTGAAGTTTCCTAGTGCACTCTTGTGCACACAGCATCCAGGCAGAACAAAACTAAGACGAAATGCGTTGCCAATTAACTGTGGAGAAAAATAAGCCGCTTGATAAGCGACGCTACTGTAGACATGATCAGCTTTCTACAAATCGAATTTTTAGAGCGGTTCTTGGGCAACATTACACATATTTGTTTTAGTTGATTCTAACTCGCTCGAAATCCGTCTAGAAGCAGAGAGCAAATTTGTTTACAGTTTCATGTATGAATCAGTGCATAAGAGCTAATCTTTTAGAGTAAGGTAAGGTTTACGTTTAATATTATATCCAAATTGTTGTTCATTTTCGAATATTACTACTATCTAACTAACTTCAAATATCTCGTTTAGTAATTGGCTGGTTTAAGTTGTTTACTTTTAACATATGTATGTAAGATTAAAACAACAATGAAATACCTTTATCCAGTTGTATTTTACTTGACTGGCGACCGGGTTTCATCGTTACCGACATCAGACTAATTGTCAGTTATTTTATTATCATTGGCTAGTGATTATGATTGTGAACTAAATACAAGTATTTATAAACGAGTATATATTAATTATTAAAAAATCAGAACGATAAAATGCGTACGTTCATTTTAAGATAATTCTTTAGCAACGATAAATACATGGGAGTTTTTTTATATTACTGCATATGGAAATAGTTCGCATTTAGTCATAGGCTATATGGATGCGATTTAAAATATATATTTAAATTACAGCATGAATGTCAATTAAACTTCCAACCCGAAAAAAATACTAACACATACATAAAATAAAGTTTATGCAATCCTTTACGGCGTCTGAGAATGTCAGAGAGTAAAACCTTAATATCTTGGAATGGTTTATCACTCTTAGTAGGGTGATCAAGAGACCAAACATTCCCCCTACAGGCATTACAAGCAGTAAGTTGGTTTTCCGTTTAAAAAGAACAAATGGTCCATGTTGCTTGGATTTTATGTTCGGTGCATATATGGTAATTTTATGCGTTCCAAAACGTCTGGACCATAAACAACCCATTCAGATGTTGAAGGCAATATTCTCTTGGTCCGCAATCTTGTGAAACCTAACATGACTAGAGGGATTAGCAAAAATAATTCAGAATCCATAATTGTTCATAGATAACGGGTAGTATCCATATTTGCTCATTTGCAGTAAGAAAGAAGCTTCTTGTATACTCTCTCCACTATAAGGGAGTATGTACAAGTATGTTATCTTTTTAGTAAGTTCTCACGTACCTACATAGTCGTACGTAGGCGACCACGTGATAGTAAAATTACGCATTTCGTTTTTTAAGATTTCAAAGGTAAATAGAAGATAAGAAGAATAACGTCTTGTAGATAGCAGTACTGTAATCAGATGTTACGAAATATTCTAAATCATGTATATTTAGCATTCTTATTACAAACTTGATACTTGAAAGCACTTAAAATATAATAATTGTTAAATTAAACCGAGAAGAAGAGGAAACATTTACAAAAGAGGGGATGAAAAGGGCGATTTTCAAAGGAATGTGAAACCAAAAGTATTCAATATTTTAGAAACTAACATTAAAATATACTCGTATTATATAATAAATATGCATTAAAAAATTAAATGTACTGAAAAAATCACGCTAATATTAACTAACATCACGCCGTTTCCCCGCAGGAGTAGCCACACAACTCTGTCTTTGCAAACATTCTTCGCCTCTTCCACGTTCATGCATCTCCTCATACATACCCGCCGATTATTACGACTCCTAACCTGACCACTTTCAAGTATTTGGCATACCTGATCGTGCCATTTTTTTCTCAGCCTTCCTCTGCTTCTTTTTCCAATTACATTTGCCTCATAAATTTGTTTTACCGTTCTTTCCTCACTCATTCGTTCTACATGTCCAAACCATCTCAACACACCTTTCTTAATTTTATCGATGATGCCTATCTCAGCTTTATTGATTTGAGGTTATCACATTTCCTTCATGTATTTAATGATCAAGACAACACTGTTTGTGTGACAAATCTTCGATTATGTCCCCTACATACGATTATGTGCAGAAAACAAATAAAAGCTTTAATTTATTTCAAGAAAAATTACACCGGAAGCTCAGTTTAAACTCAAACATGGTTCAAGCAAACTTTTTGACCTCATTGTTAACTTATTCAATAGTTCATTGGCGGAGTTATTGTTATAGGCACATATATGTATTTTAGGTTACCAAAAGTTCGTCATCACATAACGCATTTCGTGTTTATCAGTAGAAATCACCGAGAGTAATGGAGGCCCTTCAACAACGGCTTTGGGACGGAGTTACTAAAACCGGCCGAACCGAACAATACTTTTGTTAGAATGGATGCCTTTCACATGCAAATTTCAAAAATAAATTTATGTACAAGTTAAAAATTAATAAAAAAAACTTCCGGACTTTACCCGAACAATGCTTTCGTTTAAATGGATCTTTCTGGTGACTTTTTCAAATATTAATTGTTATGAAAATTTGAACTAAAATTTATTTTCACAATTATTTCATACAAATTGTGATTTGTGTCTGGGATGTACTTTTTAATTCTTAAATGCAAATGTAAGGACTTAGCGTGTAATTGTTTGACTATCATAAGTTGTATGTTGTTTGTTTGTTAAATATTTCCTCTGTGGGAGTCCGTCTCGGAACTTAAAGTATTTTTTTCCTCTTTTAAAAAGGAATAACCCGCAAAGCCTCTATTTAGAGGCTTGTCTGCAGGTAGGATAATAAGTATAAGGAAGATAAATGTGAAAAATACATCACAGGGCAGACCAATTAAATATAAATATTTCTTGAATTTATTTTGCAATTGTCGGGAATCGAACCCGTGACGCCAGTTTTGCAGTCGAGCGTCTACCAGTCTGAAGGCTTGATATTAACATAAATAGAAAATTGGGAACAATACACATTTTCATTCCCAGAAGTCCACAAAAGTAATTAAGGTGCGTTTCCACTTCCCCCCGGACGGGTTTCAGCTGTCGTGCCGTGCCGCGCCGCGCCGCAGTGTTGTTAGTCCGCTGGATCCGTCCAAGCGTAAGCTGTCAAGTTTCATATTACCGAGTGCTGAATGACGGCGGAGACGGAATGGAGAATTAACAAATGATTAGTGAAAGCAAGAAGTAAACGTCCAAAGACATATATACACAGTCGCACTGACAAATGTTTTCACGCAGTCGCAGACGAACTAATTATTTACTTTGCAGTTCGTGCGTGAATTTGTATGCAATTTTGGAGAATGTATAAGAATACGCTGTTAGTTTAGTGTAAATTTACTCTACTGATGTTGGAGTAGTAAAACTTGTACTCTTAAATACGAGATATAAAATACAGTTGGTCGTAAATTTGAAAAAGATCAATATTATGTATATTATAGTGTATAGGCATGACACGGTAATGTATATTATTATATTTATGTAACCAGGTCATTATATATTTCCTTCCCAATATTTTGGTTGTTTAAAACAAATATTCACCCATTAAACTTTCCTTCACCCTTTCTGAGCGACGTGAGTATTTTGGCTTAATTTTTATTTTATTTTTATAATTAGCTTTTTTCATATTTTATGAAAAAAAATACAATCAATAATTTTACTCTAAAATAGTTCACACACATTTTTCAACCCTTATCCGTACCGGATGGTTCATAGGGTATTACATAATATCTATGCGGTGTTATCTTTATAGTTAATTACATGAAGGCAAGGCGATCCGTTGGAGTACCATTCCAGTACAGTAAGGAGGCGGACTCAACATAAATATTTATTAATTATTATATGAATATAATATTGCGGTGTACGTTAATTTTCAAAACGTCGAAGTGAGTTTCAGCATAAGCCCATCATTACAGCGTTTCATTCAGGCCGTGACCTTAAAATTAAATTCTTTCAGCATAACTACATTATGGGGTTTTAATATATAAAACTATCTGTTTTTTAAAAGCATATATAGGGTATAGGGCTAAAGGTATAATCAAGTTTGGGTCAAAATTGCTGAGCAAAATAATGCAATTTTTTTCACGAATCTGAGAAATGATAGTGGTAACGAGGGGGTTAAACTACTTCAGCAATTTGTTCACATGAAAAATTTACAGGATTACAAAACATAAATTTTATTGGAAAATTGTACGATGTGAAACGATAACCCGCTGTTCATATTACTCTCACTACATAATAAACTGTATAGCGTCTCTATACACATGTTCGTTTTATGTTCAAACGTAGCAAATTATGATTGTCGGATTCCTATTGCTTGTGATACAAATGGTACCTAGTAGAGATTGAACCATCATTCTCCCGATATATCTTTATGTTCCATGTTATTCATTTTTATTGCTTTGCTTTTAACTGCCGACGAGTGCTGACCGACGTACAACATGTATCTGTTTCCTAATAGATTGACTGATTCAACTACTTAATGCTTTTAAAATCAAAATATGCAATTTTTCCCATTTTACAGAAATACTGAGGGGATTAGATTTTATTTAGTCCTATCTAAAATATACGAGATATTTCGAAAACTTAGCATCTGATTCATGAGTGAATAAAGGTATACTATATATGAGTTTTGCAACATTTTTTCGATTTCGGATTAGATTAAAATTAGACACTCACATAATTTTAGGATTGAAAGAATGTGTGTGAACAATTGTAGAATACAATTATCGATTTTTTTTCTTTTGTTTATTAAAAATAAGAAAAAATCAAATTATAAAATAAAATAAAAATCTTCAGCTAAAATCCAAAATACTCGACCCCCAAAGGGCGGAGGGAAGGCTAATAGGTGAATATTTTTAAAACTACCAAAATGTACCTAATTTTATTTGGAAAGAAATGCATAATAAACCGGTTAGATAAATATAATAATACATTACCGTGGCAAGCCGATACGTTTTTACGATACAACAGAATATAAATTATTGCTTTACATGCATCTAAATTAGAAAATGTTAATGTTATTATGATCAAAAGTTATTCACCCATTGCATTACAATTTTGACACAACGTTGCAATTGTTTTCTCGCGTCTGAAACTTTTAAAAATTTTTTTTACTAGGGACATATAAAATGATGTATTTTTTTAATGTATTGTTGACACAAATTATACTTGACATTACGTTTAGGTAGGCAGACAGATATATTGAAATGAAAAAAAAGTGTGCTGGATTGTGTATACTTAATCTAAGAACGATGTGTTAATGATAAAGGCCTAGTATTCGTTAAATAGCATCTATTTTTTTGACCCAGGTTTGACGTAATTGTTTATTTTTACACACCGTTTAAGTATTGAAAAAATAAGTTTTTCTTCGATATAAGAAAATGATTTTGAAAATAAAAGAGGTGAAAAATTCAATACATATTCTAAAAGAAAAAAAATCCAATATGTATTCTAAAAAAATTGGCGTGACCCGACGACTGGTTCTATGCGTTGCCAGAATGCCAACTGAATTTTATTAATGCGAGTTTAGCATTAAGGAGAATACTATGGTTTTTACGATATATGATAAATGTTTATATTTAATAAAATTTCTTTATTAAATCATTAAAAATTACCATAAATGTGCTGCTTGGGAATTTCCATGTTTGCAGTAAAATATTATGTTATGATGTGAAGAGCATTTTTGTAGGAATTGCACTATCTGAACTTTTTGCGGTTTCTTTTGAATTATATTTTAATATGTTTATTCCACAAACATTGCAGCCAATCTAAACAGGTTTTCAAAAATCCAACATGATGTTCTTAGTATTGATTCAAATTGACTATACAAATAAAACTGTTTTTTTGTCGTTACAAAAATTCAGCGCACATTTATTTTTAAGAAGGGAGCTTTATTTACCCGATAATTTGAAGGTGCTAAATACTAAATATATCTTGAATATTGTAATAATTTGCAATGTAAAAATTCCGCAAAAACAATGATTTTCATTGATTATTGATTTGACATTAAGCTTGTGGAACACTATGATTGAGATGTAAAAATATAAAACACTTGTATAAGACAACTTATTGAGTTTATTAATGTAAACACGAAGAGTTTCGGGAATTTCCATAGTTCTCAAAACTAGAAGGGTTTACATTAAGAAACCCAAAAAGTCGTTTAAAACAAGTGATTTATTTTTATATTTAAATATGACTTTAACGATTGCGTAAAAGTTTTGAAAAATGCAGCATCGATCTATGACATCTTTGTTTATCAAAACTATTTTTATTGTCTTCTTTATACTGTTTTATATGATAATTATAAAAAACAAACACACATTGATAAACAATTAATAAAAATAAAAAATCTCGAAGGTGTATTGAAGTTGTATTTTTTCGAAAATGGCGCTATATAAATCATCCAAAATATTAATTGTGTTATTATTGATTATTTTAATTTTATTTATCACCGATGTCTAAACCAGTCTATAAACATAATATGCGTAAAAAAATCTTAAATTCTATATTTTTTATTCCGGAAACAACGCTGCATTTTTAGTTTGATCATTTTATATTGTCATGAATAATCATTTATACAGACAGCGTCATATTATATTATTTCTTAAAGGAAATAGACAATATCTTATAAAATATGTAATAATTATGAAGTTGATGCAGTTTGAATAGATAACCTCTAACCTATTATGTATATCTGTTAACGCATGAAATAAGTTGAACAAAGTCTAGATTAAATTAATACATTTTGATCCTCTTTCTCTTTATATAAGTTGATAGAATATGTATATTTATCAGTTGTATTATTTATTGCAAATGGTGGGTAATATTAACATAATTTACAGTGACCATGATCATGTCCAGATTCAAATGAGTGTCATTTGGCATTAGTAATTCGTTTAATTAGCTCTTCTTAATGTAAGAACGCTTTGATCACCACCTTTACGATAAAAGACGATAACGTCCTAAGAAGATATCATTTTTATACAAATATAATTATGGGTCAGTAAATATTTGAACATTTCAAATACATTTTCTTCAAACGAAGAAATTTTATTTTTACGGGAACAAACATGCAAACGTGTACTTGAGAGATAATACAATTCTATTTGGGAAATATTCATATACATATATATATACACACATCCTTGATCTCAAGATTTACGCAATTAGGATACTCCCCAAAACACACGCTCATGTATACTTAATCCCGAATCACCAAACTTTATACTTTAAAACCAGCAACTAATTTTCATAGTGGAAAGTTTAATTGGCTTTTGCTCTCAATTTATATTAAGATCTCATAATATATTGTTAGCAAAAAGCTGTTTGTTGGTGTAATACATAAATATAATTTTTTAAAAATCGTTTCTTTAAGATGTTAAATTACATTTGGTGTAATTCAAGCGTGAAATATTGTGGGAAACGTATTAAAGCCAAAATCTGTCACAGATTGCACAACATCAAAAACATTTTGGGAAAACCGTGTTGAATATTTTAAATCCGAGAGAGGAGTGAATGAAGAGGTTTTCGATATTTTCGTCCACTGAGGGATAAATACTTACTAATCCCCTTATATTCTATTCACAACACTAAGCCAATATACAGGAGACACGTGAGTGGGGAGCTTATCAAAGATCTTACACATTTTTACAACTTATATTTTTAGTTGGAAAGCATGTGTGTCGTTTCAAAACGTATGCACGATTTCGCCAGCGAGCTGCTCAAGTTTAATTTTGAAGGAACAGAATAACTCTGTCTCCTATCTTTTCGCCTCACGTGTTTGATGAATTATGTTTATTTTTAAAACACGTTAACCGCATTTGTTTTTGATGATCATTCTGTCTCGGTAGACCGAGATGTTTGTGCTGTTTACGCTTTAATTAAGTGGAACTTTATGTTTCTAGCAACACGTTTGTCTAACAGCTATGAGCTCTTAATATTAATTATTATTAACTGACAACTTTTCTTTTTTCATTCTATAATTTTTACACACATACACACATACATACAAAATGAAAATAAACCAACACTACGTTGTCTCTGCAAACATTCTTCGCCTCTTCCACATTTATGCATCTCTTCATACATACCAGCCGATTCTTTCGACTCCTGACTGACCTCCTCTGTTTTCTTCTGCTTCTATTCCCGAACACAATCGCCTCATGAATTTATTCTAGAATAATTAGCGTGCTGTCTTCACTCGTCCGATTCACATGCCCAAACCATTTCAACCCTTAATTTTATCGATAATGTTTATCCCAGCCTTGCACTCTTTTCTTCTATCATTTTTCCTCCTATTACTATTATTAACTTTCCTTACATCTACCAAACATGCCTGTTAAGTTTTCCTCAGTCTTCGCCTTCTCCTTTTTCTAACAACATTAGCCTCATACATTTGTTTTACCGTTCTTTCCTCACTTATTTGTGTATATATATATATACACACACACACATACACACACACATATATATATATATATATGTATATATATATATATATATATATATATATATATATATATATATATATATATATATATATATATATATATATATATATATATATATATATATATATATATATATATATATATATATATATATATATATATCATATACGCATATACATACATAGTTTTTATTTAAACAAACTACTGTAGTTTGTATTTAAACAAATTAATCTAATGCGTTTGTACCATATACATGATACGAATACGAACGCGTTTTCAAAACATTTGAAAATGCAACGAAATTAAAATACTCTAATGCGTATTTGTCATTTATTTATTTGTCAGGCAGTAATGGCGTAAAATTAACAGCACATAAAACATGGTTTAAGTTGAAATATGTATACTTCTTTTTTCGCTGTCAAGTGCGATGAAATATTATAGTATTGTACTGAATTTTATCGGGCATTCTGCATACACAAACGTAGCTGTTTGCATTCCAAGAATATGGAATTTACTAATGCTCTCTTTGCAACATATTAATTAATGTGTGTATGCAACTTCTGAATGATAATTTGTATACAGATGTTGGTACTTTTTTTTTAATGAAAACGTAGGTTTTTTACGATGTATATGTCAGTGGCTTGTAACCATTTAAGATGATTGCTTATCAATGTATTAAATATGTCTTGGATTTATATTATTAAATGAGATCGTCGTGTAATATCCACATGCGTGGTATAAGCATCTTTGAAATAATTACCGTCCATTTAAGGCGTTACTCGCAATAATATAATTCAGTATAATTCAGCTGCGCTGAGGGCCAGACGTTTCTTCATTTATATTATTTTTTAGTATAGGATTACATATAGGATTTAAAAAAAAAAAAAAAATTGTTTAAAGAAAATTAAGGTGCAATTTTCGAATAATGGGCCTTAAGGTAATAATGAACTGGTACCTGAAGCGGAGGGTTGATTATAATTCCTTTACGTATTTAACGACCAAGATAATACTGCTTATATGCGATGTTGTTCCATATGCACCGTTTAGTGTGAATAAAAGGTAGAGAAAGAGAGAGAGAAAGGTTATTAAAGTGCTGAATTATCAAAGTATTTCTACAAAGTATTTCAAGAATCAACTTTTATTACAATACTATTAATAAATATTTTCTCGAGTAAGGACTGCCACATTAATATTACAATTATCTTGAATTTATAATATTTTTTTATAATACCATAAATCCGTATTTATGAAAATAAATCCGTATTTAAAAAAAAACCCTTTTCTTATTAAGTATTGATAATTCAAGTAAAGTGAAAATAATGAAAAGTTAACAAATTAAACCAGGTTTATAATGTAAGTAAAAATATAATATTTTACAGATTTATCGAAATTCCAAAGACAAATCATATTTTCCTTGATAAATTCGGTAGTGACTTTGTGGTGATACCTATCCATTTTAATTTTAAATTTTATTTGGTAACTATACGGTGTTTGAAAATGATGCGGAATGCATCGAAATATGTGTGACAATAGATTTTAAGAAAAATTCGTAATTACCAAGTAAAAATTGTATTAATAATGGCCAGATTATAATGTTAAAATGAAATAATAACACCAGAAATTAGTTGTACTTCGTTACACGTTTTTTATAGTTGTCCATATGTGACTGATGTTATGGCTATACGCCAGATCTAAAGCGTGTGTCGTTCAAATATGAAACGAAAATATAAATCATACTGAAATTAATGGATGTTTCCATTCTTCTAATAATGTGAGCTTTTCACATTTAAGTGACAATTCTAATATCTAGACCAGAACGCAAACAATTTTTTCCACCTGAAAAGAATTCAACTGGAATCCAATACGGGTTTCAGAATTAGACGCCTTATCGTCTTACTCAAACCAAGCCAGAATTTCCTGTCAGAGTTTCTTTTGTTTCATTAGAATGAGTAAATATTTATTTACTATACGCATTTCTTCACAAAGTGTTTCAATCTTCACCCGTTTTAATGAATTATTATAATTAAAAAATATTAATAAATCATTCTCACAATTTTGAAAATAATACTTAAAGTTCCGAGACCGACACCCAAAGAAGAAATATTCATCAAATTACAACTTATGCCTATCAAAGAATTACATATATGCTAAAGCTAATCTTACGTAGGTATGCATTTAAAAATTACTTTCACATAATTAAAAGAAAGCACCTTCCAGCAAAGCATAATTGACTCACTTCATATAATAAAATAACAAGTACTTAGTTCTTTTCCAAAAATTTACGAGGAACAAACTATAAAATTGTTATTTTACTATATAAATGCAGTTTCACCACGAAATTTCAGTACAAAACTTCTAGTAGAATAATAAAATAAAATAATAATATACTTCTAATAGAGTATAAAGAATAATAAATCTAATAAAAATACTCACTTTATGGAAACGTACATAGAACTACATGAAACCAAAACACATCAAACAAAACCAAACGCATACCTCTTTCGGTCTTCACTTGGGTTATTATGAAATAAACTAGCACAACATGAATCTTTTATCCATAAAGTCACTGAAAATTTAATCTAGAGCTAGCTATTCATAATTGGATACAAAAGTGGGTAGATCTAAAATAGATCGCATCGTTTGGCCATGTCATATTTGATTGCATACCATGAACAATTTTCTTTAACATAATTTTATAAATAAATTTTGTAAATGTGCCCTCGGCATGTGAAAACACAGTGAAGGCAAATTATTGTACATTGTAATTATGTGTATTATGAAATACATATAAATAAATAAAGGCCATATAAAGTTATATCTTTAATATTGTGGTCCCGTGGTTAGTGTCACGGACTCTTATGTCAGAGTTTCTCGGTTCGAATCCACTCTACCACAATTTGATACCTATTTCTAATAATGAGCCGCTTAGGCTCACAGAAATAGTGTGAAATTGAAATATTTGTGTTAATAATCAAAACACAGATAATTCTCTTTAAAAAAAATATAAATGTAAAAATAATTATAGTACAATTAAGCTTGATCAATTTATTGAATTTGAATGAGCGATATAAAAATTTAAAGTACATACATGCAAAACGCTATCTACAAAATACCAAATTTAACTTACGAAGATAAATTATACGTAAAAATAACATAGTCTTCCGACGACATATTCTTTATATGTGCTTATATAAGGAACGACCAGTTGTTCCCCAGTTTTATCACATTTCATTACATTTTCTTTGCTGTGGCTACATTAATAAAACTACTTGGATAACCATTTTGCGATGCTATTTCTTCCAAAGTTTTACGATTCATTTTCATGGCGAAAATCTTATCTTTCATATTTTATTTTGCATCCACATGATCATATGTATGGAGAATGAATGTTTATTTTGGTATAAGAAAACTTGTTTTTATTAGCTGCTTAAGCGCAACATTATGTTTAGTAGGTGTGAACACTGTTTACTTTCAATTAATTTAAACGTATTTAGTTTTTATTAAAAAAAAAACACTTGTATAATACTTCTGAATGAGTTGCATTTCATTACACACGACTAAATTAAAAAAATCTGTAGATATTTTCATCTACAGTTTTAATAGTGGTTTCACTATTCACCTGTAGACGAAGACATTTGTAGTTTTCGAAACTAGTTGTGTGTAAAGAAATAAGGCCCATAAAGTGGTATTATGCAGGTATTTGATTAAAAAAAATCAACATATCATTCCACAAAGTTAATGCTGGATCAATAAATAATATTTAGTTTTTAGTTATTATTGAAAAAAAATGTGTGCATATCATCAGTACGTAATATTTGTGGAAGGTAAAATTTGAATTAATTACTGTTTGCTAGTGAAACTGACTCATGTCTGTAGTATGATTAATCACACTACTAAAATTGTTAAATATGAAAACATATCTTTACGTATGCGTAGGTAAAAATTAAATTTAATAAGAATTCTATTTCATGAGAAATAACTATAAGGTTTACAAAAAGTTTCCACTGTTGGACGAAAGTTGGCGCCACCAGAAAGTAATGGTAAACATTTTTAGATGAAAAAGGTCATCATCGTAAGAATGGACATCTGTCAACAACAAAACCTTGAAATATTAGTATTTTTTAGTAAAATAATAGATTCTTTTGTGTAAATATGTGTCATTTGCAGCATATTTAGATTAACTTCTTCAATTTAAAGAAATCTGCAACTCTACCACATTGATTGCTTAGAATTATATTGTAATGCTGTCTTAATTGAGAGATATCCATATACGAGTATGTATATGAAAATGAATGTATGTATATTTGTATGTACGTTTATCCTTTATAGACTCCTTTACTATATAACTGATTGTGATAAAACTCACAAGAGTTATTGTGTGCATGCCCACGGTGGTTTCTGTAAACGGGAATAGAAATAAACGTAAAACTATTTTTCCATTATGACAGTTTTCTAACACCATTTTGATATTTGGAAACACGGAAGAATCAAAGTTTATTTATTTGTCAGATTTTTTGTTCCGAATTTTAAATACAATGCATTCTGTTTGATGAATGCACGAATAAATTATACCTTCCTAGGTTAAGTGTAGGTTCGCATATTTAATTCTATCCTATAAGACACATGTTGGGAACATGGGCTTTCTATTTTTTTCTTTTGTTTTTAATCAGGGTAAACTCCAGCAACGTGTGGCCAGGTACAATTAGTTATATCATAAAAATAATTTTTTTAAAAGTCTGGTAAAATTTATAAAAATAAAACTTTTAATAGTCTGGTAAGAGGTTTATTCATTGAGCTATGGCTGCTATTTACGAAGTTCAAATCATGAAAACCATTATAACCTGCGTTTGTTTTTGTCTTAGCTTCGATTTTATTTTTCTATCGTATCTATTATACATTCTACGCGTGTGATGTATTATTTCCACTAGACCAGTGATGGCGAACCCCATGACACAAGGTGACACTAGATGTCTAGACTATTTTGGATAAAGCGGGAGATATCGGAAATATTAGCATCTGACAGGGAAATTTTGCAGGGGTTTTATTATCATTTATTTTGCGTTTGACGGGCGGCTACCCTTTTTACATTCCACCGCCCCGCCGAGAAACATTGGTGACACTATGGATATTTTCGGTTGCTTGAACATGATATTGTCGCACCAGATGAAATGAGTTCATCACCCCTGCACATGATAATGTAACTGCACGAATAGCTTAATTTAAAAATGACTTTATCTGTTCATTTCATCAACCTAATTGGAAAAAGGGTGTTTAAATTATTAAGAAAGGAAACCATTAATTTTGATAAGAAGTAATTGTGACTTGGTAACACGTATCCTTTACAAATATGCGACAATGCTCCATGGCTTACGCTAAAAAATATTTTAAATAAGTTGTCATGTACTTTGACGTCATGAATATTATTTATATCAATATTATCGGTATAATTAAATTAAATTCAATTTATTCAATAATAATTAATATACACATTACAAACTAACATTTGAGTGGTAAACATTAAAAACATGAATTTAAACTCCCGCCTCAGAATACTCCCCCAGACACATGGAAGAGATCAATATCCAGCGTGATATTGTTTATCATAGCGGTAGCTCTTCCTACAGGCGTAACCATCGGAAGGTTGGTCCTGTATACAGGAATGTGAAACAATCTATGCCAACGCTGTCTAAGGTAACTATCGGGAATATATAGACCAATGCTCCGAATAATTTCAGGATTATCGATCGTACCGCGCAACAATCGATAAAAATACATAATTAAATACACATTCCTTATGGTCTCTATTGATATCTTTACAAAGATGAAGAAGAATATGGGAGTCTGTTCATTAACACGGCTTACAACCTTTCATAAGCTTCTTTAAGTGATCACTTTATACACGTGTAACATTCACCATTTTCCCATGTCAATCACAATGCTCAATTTTCAGAAGTTATATTTGTGCTTCAATTGAAAATATCTTGCAACCTCTACTTTTTCGGTACCATCTTTCGTTGAATTAAGTAAGTTTTCTTACTATCACTAGAGACATTCATGATATGTATGTAAGATTCTTACCGAATTATTTTACATATTAAGAGACAGTAAATATTCAGACAAGCAAGTCGGGGGTTGGAATAATTGGCGCGTATGTATGAAATGATGTATGAATGTGGAAGAGGCGAAGATTGTGTACATTGACAGATTGGTGTGGCGTTCTATTCTGCCTACTAACCCCTGCGGGGAAGTGGCGTGATAGTGAGTTAATTATATACATATGTATATATATATATATATATATATATATATATATATATATGTATATATATATATATATTTATATATATATATATATATTTGTATATATATATATATATATATATATATATATATATATATATATATATATATATATATATATATATATATATATATATATATATATATATATATATATATATATATATATATATATATATATATATATATATATATATATATATATATATATATATATATATATTTATAATATATGTTTATAACACATAGTGAAACCAAATGATCAGGCTATAAAAAAAAAACCTTTTTGTAGACGATTCGATGCGTTGTGTCATTCTTCTCTCCACGCGACATGACCTTGAAATGATTTAGCAGCGCTTTGTTTCCATCTGCAGTACTTGAGAATTATTATTGTTTGTTTTCCGCCGTGTCAAAAATATTGGCCTGTAAATTTATTGAAATGTCAAATAAGCCAAGTATCTTAGCGCGAATTCCTGCGTCTGTAGTTGTTTATGTGATGTTATTGTGCTGTCATCGAAATAAAATCAAACGACGATATCCTCGAGATGAAAACATAAGCATCGGTCGTAATAAATTAATTGAAGTCTATCTTTTCATTCGATACATATATTTGTTTTGTTTGAGTATTATGTTAAATGAGTCGAATTTATTGTTTGTTTTTCTTTTAATTGTCTTAAGTTGTTTTCTTAATTTTTCTTTATCTATATTTGATTCGTTCTACATGAGTTTTATGATGAGTGAGAAAAAGAAGTTTATGAGGCGAATGTACTTAGTAAACGGAGAATTTCAATTATTATGACTCCTAACCTGACCACTTTCAAGTATTTGAAATACTTGTTATTGTCAAGTTTTCTTCAGTCAGTATTACCAACGCAACAATATTTCCACTTCTTTTACCAACTTTCTTCTTCATAGCTCAATCCCAGCTTATCGTTTTTGAAGGCTGTTACGTTCAGCTCTCCTCGTCCTTAGGTTGTAGTTTCTTCTATCTACACACACACACACACACATATATGTATATATATATATATATATATATATATATATATATATATATATATATTTATATACATATATATATATATATATATATATATATATATATATATATATATATATATATATATATATATATATATATATATATATACAACGTCATCTAGGTCATGCCTTCGAATCATGTTATCTTTCTGTAGCATCCATGAATTTTATGGTCTTCCTCTAGATGTATTTTGAGGAAGATCCATGGCGATCGCCTGTTTACCACATGTTCAGGATCTCTACATACTTTGTGCCCATACCATCTCAATTGCCTTTTTTATACCTTACCATTATGATGTAAGTTACACTCAGGCTTCCAGGAATGCATGAACTCTTTTTTTTATCTCTAAGGAAAACTCCAACTGACCATCTAAGCATTCAGCAGTTTCTAGTTGCCTGGAGTAGGTGTTATACATCATCCAGCATTCGGAGCCATAAAGGAGTGCGGGTCTGACAATTGTTTGGTATACTATTACCAACCACATACGCTTCATGTATTGGTTTTACTATTCTTTCTTCACTTATCAAACCACCTCAACACACCTTTCTTAATTTCGATTATATTTTTCTCAGCGTTGTATTCTTTCCTTATATGTTTATTCGAACATGTAGCATGCACCGTTTTGCTTTATATTCGTCTGCAGGTCGCATTTTGACTGCATTAAATCTACGTTCATCCTTCTTTCGCCAACTCCATGCTTCACTTTCATAAATTTGTGTTGAAACTAGGACTTTATTGTGCACGTTTAGCTTTTGCTGAAATGTAGATTTTATTGATTTAATTTATTTTATTGTAAATTGTATATTTGTAAATTACACTCATACATTGCCTTATTTTAATGTAAGTATATGTAGATTGTATGGGAATAAAATAATACACTCTTAGTAAGTCTTAGTAAAATTAAATTAACTTATACTGTTTTATTTTAGTAAGTCAACGGGTATTATTTTATTCCTATACAATCTATACATGCTGAAATAAATATTAAGCGGTGTATGAGCAGATATAAATTACACATACAATACATAATAAAATCAATAAAATCTACTTTTCAGCGAAAGCTTAACTTTATAAAATTAATCAACTTTGTTTTAACCACTTTTTTTTATTAAAACAATTTAACCTAACGGTTTCGACAAAAACCTTGTCATCATTTTAAAAACATTGATATACTCTCCCCAAAAACTTCCACACACAGTGTATGGTTAAAACAAAGTTGATAAAATTTTATAAAGTTTATAAAATGTGCCCAAAATATCTTCGGAAAACATTCAAGAAAAGCTTAACTTGATTATTTTTAAAGTTACATTTACATATGTATGTGTATTCTCGGAAAAATCATTATTTTGTTCTGCATCGTTGGTAAAGAATTCCTTTGTGATGCCTTAAAGATTTTCAATTATTTTTCAAACCATGCAGCGATGGCATTCGGAAAATGGCACGGTATCAGCACCCGATGATGCCGCATTCTCCTGCCCGAACAGACTCGACTGATCTGAGGCCTCGCTGACAGTCGGAGAAGCTATTATGAGGGAAGCAGATCTTCCCGGACCTGCCAACGATTAAAAATGATTAATTTTCTTTCTCCGCGTGTAGGAAGTCGGATCTTTGTCGGCGGCCTTTCTGTGGTCGATGAGACTAACGCCCCGTGAGCTAAACTTTCTGTACCGGGCGCGTGACACGCGTTGTGTATTATATATATAAACTTACAATACACGCACTTGTACGCCGTACACTCCTATACCCACCGAGTGGTGAATGATTGACATAACTGTAACTTAACGCCAAACATCCAACCGTGTCGACCGGCCGCAAATAAATCTATGTGTCCGCTGCAGAAATATTCAAAGGCGTACCCGTGTGCGTGACGCCAAGGTGTGCGCGTGTGTGTGTGTGTGAAAGTTCCTTCAAATATCAAAGAGCGCTCTAGGAATAGGTGCTCTACTTACTTGGTCCCTCCAATTCGGGAAAAAGTCCACCGATTCAGAATTTCGGGTGATATTTAATGAAACCCTTAAAAACGCAAAAACGTGAATAATACACACAGTGAATAATATTCATGTGTACTCATATAGATTATTAAAATTTAAAATTACACGCTTAATTTATACGTGTAACCATTTAAGTAATTGTAGTAATATGCAGAATAGAGGCCGCTTGTACAGTTTTCAATAAAATGAGAAAAATATTCTGTAACGATAACCTCAATTTGAAACATTGACAAAAAATTGTTAAGTGTTATGTTTGGTGAGTACTTCTATACGGAGTTGAATCCTGGACCCTTAAGATTAGTACTATGAACCGATTAGAGGGATTCCAAATGTCGCTAAATGGTAGAATGCTACGCATTCCATGGACTGATATGGTCAGCAACGTGGATGTGTTCCAAAGAGCAAGAGTAGAAAGACAGTTGCTGAGTATATCAAAGTCCAGAAGGTGACCTATCTAGGGTATTTACTTGGGAGAAAGAGAACAAGCTATTAAAACTAGCCATAAAAGCTAAAATAGAAGATCGACGAGGTGTAGGCAGAAGACAGATCTCCTGGCTCCGGAATATATGAGAATGAACTAGGATCAGAACTGTCGAGGCGCTGTTTATACCTGCCCAAGACAAGGACAATTACTCTTGTGGATCTAACATGTCACGCACAGAAGAAGAAGAAGCATTTATTACAAGATAGTGATGCAAAACCTTATTGTCCATAGGTCAAAAAAAAGGCAAAGGTTTTTTTCAGCTATTCATGGATCATGAAGGCAAATAACCAATTTTAGATGTACATACTCTAATTATTTTTGTACTTGATAAAGATGATAAAGATTTTATAAAGCAATTTGGTTTATATATGGTCCGTGGGTACAACTGAAACAAAGGGAAAATATAATACAGTAAGAATAATATTAATAATTTTATTTAGAAATTGTTTTTCCAAAATGAATAATGAAATCATAAGAAATATTTCACAATCTTGCATTTATTTGGTAAATATTATTTTTATTGCGCAATATTGTGTCACGTGTTTCGATGCAACCAATATAATTATCAAACGCCATGTGATAAACTTAGTATTAATTCGAGAGTTGTGCCCTTAGGATGTTAAGAGAGGACGATAAGGTAAGAACCGTTTCTTTTATTATTTAAAAGTGGGTGCAGTTACAATATGAAGGATGTTTTATCTATCGTCATATTGTGTAATAATTACTACGTGCATTTCTAATATTTAAAAGTATTGATATTTATTATAAGGATATTTTTTTATTTATTATTTATCATCATATTACATATTTGATTATTCACCCTTCTGATAATATATCAATATACGAGTATTAAATGTATCTCAACATGGAACTCAACTTGGAACGAAGTATCATTTTTATACTTATTCGAAAGTAGAGGAAGTATGGAAGATGGAGCATACCTGGCTGGCTTGAATGGTCACTTTATAAATTTGTATAACGTTCATCATTCTGCCAAATTTAGAATATCAATATTGCTTTTATTTACAAAATGTTTAAATGAACTCTTTTTGGATTTTTTCGTACGTAAGTTGATATATTGATAGATTTGCTGATATTAACTGACGGTGGCATGGTTAATTGATTATTTGTGATGCATTGAAAAGCGATCATTTAAGATAGTTAAATGCCAGGTCGTAAGCTCTGGAATGCTCAAACTTCCATTTTCATTCGTTTAACAATAATATATGCTTCGTCTCAAATCGAAACACCTATAATATTTATATTGAAGATCTCAAAGTTATTGCAATTATATGTGTAATAGTTATATATTATGTGGCAAGCGAAAAATCATTATTTCTAAAGCATAATTCGTAATCCTCTAAATTTTGTTTTGAATTTTTTGAAGTCAAACCAATGTTCAAACTACCACAATTAAATTTGATTTGAAGAAACAATTCTTCTCTTAAATAACCTTATTTTGATTTTGTATTGTAAACACGAAATAATTCCTTATAAACCCCTTCTCAACCTACAACTGCCTAAGGTCACTACTCTCAAATTAAGGTAACTCTCAAAAGTTTCAAAAGCGGTATTTGATAATGATGTTCAGTTCATCGAAACACGTGTCATGATGAACAATAGTATAATTATTAGTGGCATTTACCAAGTAAATGTTAAATGGATTGAGATTACTACAAAGTGACTGGAAGTCCTATAAAATCGATGAAAATATATACTAAGCACTATCCGTATTTGTCCTAAAATAAATATTTTATGTATATTTTTTTAATTAAAATTTCTATAGAGTTTATATATATGTACATTTATGAGATGTGTATGCGATCATGTTAATACTGTATCGATCAAATGAAGTACTTTATGCATAATTTGATACGGATAAGGATAGATAGGTAAGAATATTTTTAAACCACAAAGAAAGCAAATATTACAAAAACTGAATTCTACAAATATTTGAACATTTCATTTTGATAGAATACATATTTTTTAAATGAAAAATAATATATTATTACGAGAAATAAAAATACTTTGTGTTCTGATCCACTCACATTTTTATTAACCAACTAGTTTCGGCAACAACCTGTTGCCCTCTTCAGGGTTACATTTATTACTAAATATATATATATATATATATATATATATATATATATATATATATATATATATATATATATATATATATATATATATATATATATATATATATATATATATATATAAAAGAAACAGTGTACAAGTTGTTGGGTTTCAAAGGGTTGAAAATTAATAATTTATATGAGAAAAGAATACCTTGAAATATTCGTAATGGTATTGAAAGTAATAAAAACTCAAACTGATTTGAAAACAAAATAAAAACTGAGGTACAAGTATTTTTCGATGAATTGGAAGCTAAAAGCTTTTAATATTTACCTATGTAAATACATTCTTACAAAATATTATCATGGTGTCCGTATTGAGATCTTTCACAGCGTTCCAACTGAAAGTTACGGTAATTGATTTTGTTATGAATACGCTCGTGTTTCATTCTTTGATTTTATGTTTCTAAAGAATTTCCGTATTACTGTTTACAAATTACTTTATATTTTTATACTTTCACATATACTTTCAGTTTCTTTTTGTAATAAATTAGTGGTGAATTCTTCTTCTTCTTCTAACTCTTATCCACGCCCAATGGTGCATAGGGCACAGCATCATATTGACGCAGTGTTTTCTTGATCGTTACTTCGAGGTGATCACTCCTGCGCTTCAGTGACTATTCCAGGGAAATATTAAATGAATATTAGAGGGTAAAATATGCTATATTTATTTTTAACTCCCTCCATCCTGTGAATCAAACCCGGGAACGTAGCTAAACACGCTTAACGTTACACCACGAAGGAAGACAAGTGAATTAATATTAATAAAATATTGAATTCCCAAATAAATAACACGTTTTTGAATATTTATAAAAAAAGTAACTCATAAATTCCGGTAAAATTTCTTCTATAAACATTTCTTGGTTACAAAATTACAAAATTACACACATGAAATATAAAAACCAAAAGTTTTTAATTAAAATAGCTCTTACTCACATGTTTAAGGGAGGTTGGAAGCTTTTTCTTTCGTAATTCGTGAGCAGCTATATCGCCATAGATATGATGTACACACAGTTAATACCTCGGGCAAATAAAAAGCTCTTTTTCAATTTCGTACAATCTTGCAGTTGCCATATTGTATTTCATTCTCTCAGAGTTCATTTAATGTTTTTAGTTCATTAATTTCATCTCCATTTCTCAACACACTGAATTTCAAATTGCTTGCATGTGTTTCAAAAGGTTTTGCCAAGCCGTGGTAAGACTATTTTTAAATTCAGAATAATTGTAAAAAATTAGAAAATTAGACTATTCGTAAAATATGATTTTTCATCTTCGAAACCCTCATCTACACCCAATGGTGCATAGGGCACTGCATTATATAAATGCAGTGTTATTTTGATCGTTAACACATGGAGGGAAGGTGATCAGCCTTCCGCTTCAGGTACCAGTCCAGGGTAATGTTGAAAAAATATTATAGTGAAAAAATCACTTATACTTATTTGACCCCCCTTGGAATCAAACCCGGGGCCTCCAGTACGGTAGCCTGCTGACCGCTACAATACGGAGGCGGACAATTACATTCAAGTCTAGTCAAGTTTATATTCAATAACATGTATAACTAACATAGTAGGAAAGTTTGTGAAATCAAAATGTTTATAATTTTTCAAAATTAATGTTTAAATGAAATCTTACCGTATTTATGGTATTCATTTTGTATAAAATATCTGTGTGGCCATAGTGAAAAGAATACCAGGTATTCTGTTCACTAATTAACTGTTGTTTAAATGAAATAAGCAGTCAATAATAATGTTGTTGGTGTTGTAGGTAGAATAAAAGCTGTAAATATTATTTTAGGTCAGGCCAAGTACCTACTTCGTAAATTATGTATAGATATAATTTGTATATACATAAATGTTTAAATGTATATGTATATATATATATATATATATATATATATATATATATATATATATATATATATATACATATATATATATATATATATATATATATATATATATATATATATATATATATATATATATGTGTTTGTTAAGGTATTTTGAATTTGCGAAACCTTCGTAATTTTTAATTATAACAAAAAGTGGATTATTTCATCAATTGCTATTTTTTTTAACAACCCATTGTTTACAGGTGTAAAAAAATAAAATAAAATATTTATCTCCCTATTTTAAAACACTTCTTATGTAAGAGGAGTGAACAATAAAATTAGTAGTTTATTAAATTTAAATACGCGTTTTGAATACGTTTAATGTATGCAAATGATTGAGAAAAATGGTACTGAGTTCATTACCTTGAAGCCTCTAAGCTATTAATGTCATCTTAGATTATTTAAATAATTAAAATCGTGTTTAGTACCGAAAATATATTTTTATTTAAGCTTAACGCATGTGTGTAATATTGTGTACTTATAAAAGAATTTATCGTAGATGGCTTAGCGAACAAACGTACTAATTTCAGTGATGGCATTTTTTAACATGCTTTGTAAAAAATCATATTTTTAAATTATTTTAAATTATTATTTATTAAAAATCATTTTCTGTATTGTTTGGGCATTCTCTTTGTGGTAAGACATAATGAAATTTTAAATGAAAACACTTGTTTTTTACCACTACAGTAAAAAAATCTTTTAATTATTTTAAATGATTTTTATTGGTAAAAAAATATTAACGATTATTTTCGACTATTATTATTAATTTATTTTAACGACTAGTTTCGGAAGCTGCAGATGCTTTCATCTTTGGGTCTGAATAAAAACTATTATATTCAGACCATTTATATTCAGACCCGAAGATAGAAGCATCTGTAACATTCGAAATTAGTCGTTAAAATAAATACAATCTAATGGAAGTGTTTTTATTTACAATTTTAAAATTATTCATTTTAAAAAAGTATGCATAAAAACATAATTTTTTCGTTTTTCGTTTCCCTTTTTTCATAGGATCACTTAAATACATAAGTAATCTATTCAATGATTATAGAATAAACACAGTGATTTAGTCCTTATCATGCTAGTTATTTTTTTTTCTGGATAATATGCAATGGTACGTTTGTGTGCTAAGGTATCGATATTTGTTTATCACACATTTGAAAAAAAAGTGTGATATCTCAGCATAATAAATATTGCTAAAGAAATTCCTTGGTATTTTGCATATCCCTCATATTTATGCCTTTTTTATTTCAATTCAAAAGTAGTTTGGTTCGTAGGTAGGTACATTACCAATTATATATAAGGTGATAAATTACGAGTTTAATTGAACTCGTGATGTCACCGATTCACCCATTTATTATTAATTGGAATACAACAAGAAATTTTAGGGAATAATCGTAAAAAAGCGTTATGGTTTTACGGCTGAGTGTGTGAAAAGATATTGGAAATGATAGCTTTTATGAAGATGAAATATTGAAGTCAGATGAAAAATGATTTTTGATTATTTGTCGCACGAGACAGCGTACTATATCTATAACAGACATGAAAAAATATATTTTTTATGCGGTTACCAACTTTTGGTTCATATAGTTTTTATACCATATCTAGATAAATAAAAAAGATTATTATACCATGTTTTTCAATAAAATCAAACGCACAAATCCCCAGTATCTTGTGTCACTCTAGCTTGTACGAGTACGGGTATGCAATTCAGAATACCCTAGCTATTGCTGCTATTTCTCTTCTATATCCACAAAATAATGCCTTTCTATCTGAGCTCCTTGACTTTTTGTATGTCTTTTGTATCTCATCAATTTTAATATCCACTCCTTTATCCAATAATCTAGAGTAGAGAATTTTGATTAACTTCAAATAATTAATGATGAATTTAACACCACGCCTATTTGATACAGTACCATGTGCACAATTTAATTAAATTACGTAAGTTTTTTGGTCCCATGGTTAGTGTCGTGGACACTTGAGCCATAGTTTCTGGGTTCGAACCCACTCTACCAAAATTTGATACCTATTTTTAATAATGACCCGCTTAGGTTCACAGAAATAGTATGAAAATGAAGTATTTTTGTTAATTATAAAAACACAAATATTTCTTTCAGTATTTTAAATACTTGATCATGCCGAGTCTTTTTCGGTCTTCATATGATTCTCTTTCGCCTCATCAATCTGTTTTATAGTTCTTTTCTCATTTGTGCATCTTTATCTTTAAAATAAAATATTATTATTTACTATTTAAATAAAGTAGTGAAGTAGTACTAGTTAAATAAACTTATCTACGCATATATATGTATTAAGCCGTACATTTTAATGCATGTTTAAATTTTTATATGTGTATAGATATTTTTTGTAAAAAAGATTGCCATTCCACCACAGGAACATGCCATAAAGACCCCGTATTATTACTATTATATTAAAAATGCCTATCCCATTTAATAAAAGGGTATCACGGCTAACCGAAATATTAAACCTAACTTTTATTTTGGTTTAATTGAAACAACGCTTATTTTTTATGTCCAGATTTTATATTACGTTGGCGGCAGTGATGCGTATCGTAAAACGAGAGCGATTGCTTTTATTGGTTTTTATAGTCCAATGCTTCTAACACAGTAGCGGAATGAAAAGAGACAAAGAGAGATTGGGCGAGAGAGAGAAAAAGAAATACGTCTATTAATATTTTGAACGTTCGTCTTCAAATGGTACATGAATGTTTGCTTAGTTGTAATTCGCTACCTTGATTTTCGCGTATTCGAAAAATTACATTTTCCGCTTGAATTCATTTTATTGGAGTCGAATTGGAAGAAAAATAAACGTTGAATTTATAATGAAATAAGCGCTTAATTTTTTTCCGTTTCTAAATTCTTAAAAAATATACATTATTTCGCGAGAAAGCAGTTTTTCGCTGTACGCTGTATGTGCGTAAATATTTAAAGGAAGAATTTTACAAAAGGCTCAACCGAATTTCAGTTGAACGAAAAAATAAGCTTGAGTGTGACTGATTTAAAATTTTGATGGGGAACCTAACGTCGCTATACAAAGTCGAAATGTTTTGGTCACTTCATGCCGCGTTAACGAATTTTTATACCGTCATTTTTATACCCTTTTTACGACAAACAGGCTATGCCGTAGCAACCTTTGGTGCTAAACCAATCAAAATAAAAGGAATAAAAATAAAACAAAATTCATTTAGATACCTTCCTATTACTGATCCAAATAAATTATTCTCTTCTTTCTTTGGTTGCCATCTCTTACCAGACCCTGGCTATCTTTAGAGTTATTCAGACTTTGGAGTCTGGAGCCCGAAACAGGGCTGTGGTTCTCTTTCCAAACCAATCTAGCATGTTGTTGATCGTAAATTTATGCAAAAACTTTCAGTGTGCGCAAACTACAGTTTTGCTGTCCACACACACCTGGTTACTTGTGCAAACATTGCTACGTGTAGAAGGGTAATTACAATATGAAAACATGCTTTAAAAACCATATATATAAGAAAAATCCTTAAAAATAGTCCGTAGAGTATTTCTTTATTAACTATTATATATTTTGTTTAATTATTATCATGACTGCCATATCGCTCAAATATCAAAAATCGACATTTTTCAGCTGTGCATGTTTTTGGAATGCCTAGAAAATGTACTATATACCAGCGAAAACGACATATTTTTAACTTAATATTTATCCGCTACAGGGCAGAAAGTGTTGTATTTTCATTTTGAATAAAAGTAATTGTTTAACTATTTTTTTAAATAAACTTAATATTTTTCAAATGGAGAAAAAACATTCAGGTTTTACATAAAAAGATCTGTTGCACAGTAAAAAGTTCAATAAGTGGCTTGATATTTATTTTTAATACATTGTATTATATTTTTAAACTTTAAAAACGATCTCCTGAAAAATCAAGTATCGATATATAACGTTATTGAAAGGAGTGAGCGATATATGGGATGGACAAGACCAGAGAAAGTGAGAATCAAATCTATTCTAAGAACTTCAGATGTGAGGACATTGAGGTGCATAACCGAAAACACGTAAAGAGACCGAATAAGGAACAGGGAAATTTGAAATATGTATAGTACGGAGGATATTGTCAGATAGAGAAGACAGCGAGGACGATTCTGGAATGCCATGTCAATAGAATGCAAGAAAATAGACTGGAAAAAAATTTGTTCTTCAAGAAAACCCAGACGGAAGAAGACCATCTGGAAGACCTCCAAAGCGATGGCGTGACAGCTATCCGTCCACGTCACAAGAGACGGATAACGGAACAGACAGATCCTCGGATCTATAAGAAGGAAGAATAATGATTAATGAATAATGATTTTTACTCTTTTTTTAAAAAAAAAAGTTAATAATATTAGTATATAACGACTCACCGAGATTTTTATGTCTACCGGTTTCGAGACGTACCCGTCTCTTCGTCGGGACAATCACTATTACAGCATGCAAACAATACAACCCTTCACCACCATAGCACCGTTTACACGCATAAAACTTCACAAAATATTTAACACATGCGATTTTTGGTCGACCCGAAGACCAACATGCACTACAGTTTTCACCACAGACATGCGTTACGAGCCGAGGTTAAACATACATTTATATTATAATATCATATCAAATTATAATGATTATTATAAATTAACACTTTTTTGGCTTAAATTCGTCATTTACACATATTAATTTGACTATGTATCGACTAATCATCTAAATATCCATTTTTTGATCTTTGTAAGCCGTTCGTTTAATTAATCTGAGTTTTTCATAAAAAATTGTATTTAGTGAAAAAAATGAGGGTCGTATATAAATCCTGAAAAATAGTCCTTGTAATTGTAATAAATATTATCAATAGAGCCCGATTCTAATAAAGTTTGTCCAATCAGTAATAAAAAAGTAAGAATATAAAAAGTCAAAAAACCGAAATGGGTAAAAATATATTTGAGGATAAGCATGATTTCGGTAGAAGAAATTCCTTATATGACCAAATATAAAAGATGAGACGTAAGTAAATTTACTATTCATACTTTTAACTATTTTAATACTTATGATCCAAGCAAAACTTAATCCCAAAATAAATATTTTATCATATCAAAATATCAGATAAGATGATTGTCTTCGAAGACATCTGCATATAAAATTTTAGCCATTAGCAAAGGTTTTTTTAAATTTGTTTTTCCCAATTAAGTTTTAAACAAATTCAAACCAAATTTATTATTGTTTTATTTTTATTTTTTATAAATAATATCTGAAATAAGATTAGAAGTGAAATAAACCCCTTCAATAACTTAATAACTTCGTAAACTATTATCATCATTAATAGAGTCGTTTGGTCATT
Organism: Brachycentrus maculatus; assembly: GCF_059751285.1. NCBI lineage: Eukaryota > Metazoa > Arthropoda > Insecta > Trichoptera > Brachycentridae > Brachycentrus > Brachycentrus maculatus. The sequence goes on along the minus strand of NW_028281688.1, from coordinate 52,577 downwards.
ATTACTAGCATAATATAACATGTTATATCGCAGTATGTCTTCGAACAAAAAATTAGAAGGTATCTTTAATACTGGCTCATTAATATAAAAATATATATACGTATAATAATATAAACCATTTTATCACCTACGTGTATATCTTATTAGTAATTAATAGAAATAAAAAAAATAACATTGATTTATTACTATTATTAATATCTATATTGTATAATCAAGCTATACTTTCAATAATAATAAAAATAAAACCCTTATCCGCACCCCAATGATGCATAGGGCACTGCGTCATATAAACGCAGTGTTATCTTGATCGTTTACACATGAAGGAAAGGTGATCAGCCCTCTGCTTCAGGTACCAGTCCGGGGTAATAATATTGAATAAATATTACAGTGAAAAAATCACTTACATTTATTTTACCCCCCTTGGGAATCGAACCCGGGACCTCCAGAACGGTAGCCGAGCGTGCTGACTATTACACTACGGAGGCGGACTACCAATACCTTATGTTATAGGATTACCACCATAATGAAATAGAAAAATTGAATTATATTTCATTGGGATTAACTATAAATATTAAAATACTTATAACTTATGTTTGAATAAACTTAAACACTAGCTTTGTGATTTTCCATTTTATAATTAAAATGTAACTCTGTTTTAAAATCACTATAAATATTTTATTAAAACTTATTTATAATGTCTACCGGTTTCGAAGCTGACCGCTTCTTTCTCAAGACTGATTTATACTAAAACACTAAACAAAATTTAAAGTTTTGAATTTTGTTAGTAGATAGTGTTTTAGTATTAATAAGTCTTGATAAAGAAGCGGTTAGCTTCGAAACCGGTAGACATTATATTTAAAGTGATTTTAAAACACTGTTACATTATAATTAAAATTTTATTATTTCACTATATGATTTCTTGGAAAGAAGTCATTAAAGTATCAAAATTTGATAGCAAAAATATTAATTTGATTTGAAATTGGTACAAGAGAAACTGTTGAAATGGTATGTATCTGAAATAGACCTATCAAAATTAATAATTTATTTAGTCATCCTCTCGACAATAAGCAAACACAACATGAAAGGATGAAATCCGTAATTTAATTAATACAATACGTATTGATTTGATAGGCGTAAGCTGGCAGCCATGCAGAAAACTTGCTAATTGTAGCTATACGCATCTCCGACTTATTCCACGCGGCTCACACAGATTGTGAGCTAAATCTTCTCTCTCGCATTTCATTGCTTCGTTACTGTTCTAACTGTCAATTGATAAAGTATTTTGACGGTTCATTAAAAGTTCTGCATGGCGATCGCGGCTTCGTACAGTCCTCAATCAAAGCTCTAAAAATACATAGAACTAAGCGCGTAAGAAGGATCATAAAATTGTTTCACAAACTAAACCTGAATTGAATCCATTCACAAATCTGTCAACGTAGCGCGTTCGTAAAAAAAATGTAAAGTACTATAAAAACTCATAAAAAAATGATCAACATACAAATTAATATTCCAGATTGAACAAAAAAAATTAGGTAGGAAAACAAACGTCATCAAGTAAAATAATTAAGATGAAAAGAAATTTAAAAACCATTATTTGCTACTTCACGCATTTTATAAAATTTTCATAATAAATAACATTACCATCGTTCATTTAATTTGAAAAGTCCGAAATCTTTTCAATTATTTTTCTTAACAAAAGTGTTTAATTATTTGTGTGTTAAATAAAGGCAGTACGACTTCCAAACAAAAGGGATCTTATTATATACTATAACTTAAAAGGGTGCTGAATGTTGAATTGAAATTACGTCACATTTGTTCGAGTGGCGCATGGGTTTGTAGTGACATACGCGTTGTTGGAGGCCTGCTAAACTATGCTTATTTTGAGACATCCTCTTTGAGATTTTCACATTTTGAGACTTTCTTAAAAATCCACCATAAAAGAAAGATGTTTTTGTAAAGTGACGTGAGCAGACGCTATGCAGGGATGAATTTCCGGCAGAGCCGAGAATTTTTATTTTATTTTATTTCAACTTCATGTACAGAAAATAAATAAGTACGTTGGCGGGCATTGTTGCTTAAAAGCAATACTTTCCAACCAACCAAAATTCGCGTGAAATCACCATGAAAACTACAAATTTAAAAATTAGTTTGCGCTATATATCTGCTACACCTTGCTTTGCATCACATTACAAAATATTCTCGTTTTATGGTGGTTTCTTGGCCATGCCACATATTATTTTATTTGTTTATGGTTTAATTTATGAATATTAACTCCATCTTTATCCATATATACACCACGAATTGGTAATACAATGTATCCACCAAACACATGTGCGATTCGAAGACTAGTGACGTCAATTCAGCACGTTGTAAGGTAATGCTGCTTACAAAACGGTGCGTCTTTGGAGAGTGTTGCCTTCTATTGACACCCAAACGGAAATGTGCGTACATTATATGTACATATGCAAAATTTTCTTGTTATTCTAAAGATAAAACTAGTGACGCAATGATTATAATTGTATAATTCTATTTATGTAAAGATGTTTTCGTAATTTGTATGTGATTAAATAAAATAAAAACTCCTTTCCTTTGTGTGGATGATTGGTACCAATTGCCAACACATCACGCATAATTATACATTTATATGTAAGAGTATATGTATTTAATTTAATACACAATGAGACATGGATCGATATATTTTTGGCTATGTTTTGACTGCCAACAATACTTAATGGCATTTTTTGTGTAAAATTTACATTACCTATTTAATATACATACTTAAGAAAAACGAAAAAATATGTTACGGTAATGGATTCTTAAGTTATATCTTTAACAAACAAAAAATAATAAATCGTTTCAAAAACCAGTATTTTGATAATCTCGATACAAAAAAACTATTTAAAAAAAAAGTTATTCATTTTATAATTTCCTTGGAGGATTTTTTAACAAATAATAAAAAATTCTTAGAAAATGAAATGAAAGAAAATTGCTCTACATTATCAGTTTTATTCTCATTCAAACCCTTATCCGCACCCCAATGGTGCACAGGGCACTGTATCATTTAAAAACATTGTTATCTTGATCGTTAACTTATGAAGGAACGGTGATCAGCCCTCCGTTTCAGGTACTAGTCCAGGGTAGTATTGAATAAATCTTAGAGTGAAAAAATCAGTTATATTTGACCCCCCCCTGGCAATCGAACCCGGGACCTCCAGAACGGTAGCCGAGTGTGCTGACCATTACACTACGAAGGTGGACAAAATATTTTTACCCATATTCAAACTAACGCGTATTTGCGTTTGCATGTTCAAAAATAAAAATAAAAGTTTTACTATGATACCAAGTTTAAAAAAATATTAAATTTATTCAGGCATGATATTGAAGTTGTATCAGGAAATACGTTTGTAGATAAATATCAGTAATATAATTACTTTGTACAAAGTTGGTTTAAATGTAGGTACACCTAACGATACATACCTATAGAAATATATTTTTCGACAGACTTAAAGATGTTAATAGTTAATTCTGGAGAGTGAAAACATCATAAGTGAATATTTGTCACATAATAAATGCCTGCGTGTAATGCCTTCGATTTAAAGTATTTTTTTTTAACATTTGTGATATTTTAGTAATCCAAAGCTTGTCAACCGTTTGAGCAAAGATTGGATATAGGCAGTATACATACTCGTATACAAATTCCATTTTCAATTTTATCGTTGAAGTTTTTTCTTTGTATACCCTATTATGAACGATGTATTTTTTTATTATTGTAAATATGGTTGAATTATTTTAACATGTCACTGTATGTCAAACTTTTTCGCTTTGTCAATTAAACTTGATGTTGATATTTAAGCCGTATGTATTTTTCTTAAAATAATATTTTAATGACAAAATATAGTTTTGGGATCACTGCCTGCACTAGTTTGGATTCTCACGAGTCGGAATTGCATTGTCTACGGTCGACGCATTCATTCAACGGGTACTGAGTTAAATTGAATTGAAAAAAATGCCGCCAAGTTAGTAATTTGATATAAAATATAAACTACTGACATCCATCTGCTACATCGTATAGTTTACTAAAGGAGAACATTTTATGTATCACTAACTAAACTAACTAACTAACTCAGGCTAGGAGTCGAAATATGTATGAGGAGACGCATGAACGCGGAAGAGGCGAAGAATGTTTGCAAAGATAATGTGGTGTAGCATTCTATTCTTTCTGCCTACCCCTGCGAGGAAGCAGCGTGATGGTTAGTTAGTTATTTAGTTAGTTATATATCAGTTACCAGATTTGTGAACAAGTATTTAGACACACTCAAAATGTTATCCTTTACGTGATTAATAATTAAATGGCAAATGGTAAATACTTATTTATAACCAGCGCATTAATTATACAAAATAAGTATTTATGATCTTAATGATGTTGTCAGTGGAACAGTAGTAAGTGAACAAACTTTGTTGTATGGTACAATATTTTAAATAAACGGTTAATAAATATCAAAACAAGAAATTCCATAAATTGAGTACGTACTCAACATATTTAATATTGAGGTTAAAGTATTAAATCGTTAAGCATAGAGGTTTAACCTTTACCTTGACTAATTCCTTATGAGTAAATTATGGCGCCATTGTAGTAATTTTTTCTTATATCGCAACGGCATTATTCAAAAGGTTTTAAAACCTTTGATTAATACATTAAAAACATGTTTTTTATTTCATATTCTGAAGTTTGATCAAACACGAATTTTCTCGAAATAAAAAAAATATGTAGGTTACCCTGTTTTATAGAATTTTCTATAGTTAAAGCGTGGAATGTTGTCAGGGTGACAATGCATTACGCTGGCGAGGTACTCTACTGCTATTATGTTCCGGTTGATTGCATTTAACATCCGGTATCAAGACTAAAGTCACTCGTTGCTTTGTAGTCAGTTCTATGAACGAGTTCCCATGCACTCAGGATAGCGATAGAAGATACATTTTAATTAAACACAATGATGAATGCCATAAGATAAACTACTTTGAGCCTATTCATAGCAACACCTGTTATTTGCATTGATGGAAGGAAAAGTAATAAAGCGCATGCAAAATATTTGAAAACCTGTATTTCAAAAATCATTATTTCATTTCTTTGTCTTTTATTATGTATTTTGTTTATTTTTAATACAAACTAAAAAGCTCACTTCATTTTAAGTATTCTTTTTCGGCTCTCCTCTTAACACAAGTGATACATAGGGCATCGATTTTATTAAATCGACGCGGTGTTATTCTGAGTGTGTAAAGTGATCACTTAACCAGTCTATGGCAGTTCATAAGCCCGGTAAATACCCAGACATCAATTTATTTCTAGATCTGTGTTAAGATGCCATTATGTAAATACATATCTTAAGTGAAGAAACCCAGATTTGTAAACAAGTATTTAGACACACTCAAAATGTTGTGGATATCATATATTATTTTCAAATATAATTTTATGTCGTTATGTTCTTCAGTTTATTCATATTGTTCATGTTTCCCCATGATTTTGTTAAAAATAAAGTTTATTTTGATGACCATAATAACCAGACAGACCCTTCTAATTCTGTCAAATGTATTTAAGTATGTGTTTACGTAAATATTTTTCAAAGTGTTATTGTTTTATAAATTATCATACCTTTGTGGAAAATAACTCGTAAAAATAACGATGTTATATAGTTATTTAGTATTAAAAAAAAACATGAAGATGAAAACAAATAGCATTTTCTATTTGTTAATTCTGAACCCTCTTAGAAAATGTATATTAATTAAAATAAAAAGCAAAAGCATACATAATTTACTTAAAATCACAAATCTGCTTCGCGTTTTCCAGACCTAATCCTTTGATCTTTGATAATTCATATCCCACTTGAGAATAAAATATTATATCTAATCCGTACGTAGTATTCGCTATTTGCTGTTGGCTTGCCTTTGTGTGTATCCTGCACAATTTTGTGATATTATAGTATGTTAAATTATTATTGGCGTCTGGTAAAGCAGTTTATGTACTTGATGAATCCACTTGGCACACGCGGAACTTCGAGCTATGCGAATTACTGCAGTCGCACAAACTATCTTCCTGGTTTTCTGTGCTCAAATATGAAATGCTAGTGCATTCAATCACGGTATTCATGTAAAGTACTATGCATACTTCAAACAAAAAATTATAAAATATCTCAAATACATCTCACAAACATAAAAATCCACATTTCGCTCACTCCTTTCAACAACGTCATATTATAAATAAAAAAACTTGATTTTTCAGGAGATTGTTTTTAAAGTTTCAGAATATAATAAAATGTATTAAAAATAAATATTGAGCCACTTAATGAACTTCTCACTGTGCAACCGATCTTTTAAGGTAAAACCTTAAGGTTATTTCTCCATTTGAAAAATATTTAGTTTAATATATATACATATATATATATATATATATATATATATATATATATATATATATATATATATATATATATATATATATATATATATATATATATATATATATATATATTATGCCAAAAACAAAATTTATATTTAATGAAGTTAGAAATAAAGTACAGTGAAGTTAAAAATATGTTCTCTTAGTCCCTGTCTCTAATGTTGTGGTTAGCACGTTATCACATATTATGAAAGGGTGATGGACATTACTGCTTTATGTATGGGAAAGGAAATTTAGAAGAAATAGTAAGTATAGTAACCATTGGGTGCGGATAAGATTAAGAATAAAAATTATTTAATGTATTTTTCCTTTGACTAAGTATACAATACATTTGATCATAAAAGGCGTAAACCTTGGCAACTCATATGTGACAGTCTATTTTAGTTAGAATATAATATTGTTGCTTTGTAGTAATGAGTCTATCAACGTACGTATCTTTTCTAGAGGTATTGTACTATAACTAAATATAGCTCTTTGGAAGTTTACGACTTATTTTACTTTCGTATACGGTCCACATACATAACATCTTATTATTCCAATAACGTGCCATTTGAATCATAAAGTTGGGATTAAAAAATGTCAAAGAAAACCTGAAAAAGATTTCTATTTTTACTAAAAATGTTTTTTTGTATTTGAAAAAACAAACAATGGCAACATCACATTGAAAAATTGATATTTCAGCCGATTCTTTTAAAAATATCCTTGAAAGGCTATACTATCGATCTTTACATTATCTGTAAATATTTTTGTAACTTATTTTTTTCATCCATCTGTTTTTTCGTTTGTTTTGCGATTAAAACGAAGTTGATTTAGTGAATAAGATAATAATAATTTTTCTTTACACGAGAACACGAGTTATAGTGATTAATAAATTACAAAACTAATGAGTCAGTGTAAGATGGATGTCAACACGAGGCGGTTTGATGAATATCTTTTCTTAATTTAACGTTTTAATTTTCGTATATATTATGAATGCGCTACCCGTCACTCGCGTTTGAATTATCTACACTCATAAACGAAAAAATGTCACTAGTTTTATTGATTATTTACTCTACAAACTTACAAGTATTTAGTGTTATTGAAACATAGAATACACACGATTAGAGAAGTCAATCTAACGAAATTTGTTTTTATTTTAAGTTTTACTTGGTTGATTCCACTATTTCTTATAATCCATTATGACACGTATTTCGATGCGTTCCGCGTCATTTTCAAACACCGTATGACAGTATGCGGTGTTTGAAAACGACGCAAAATGCATCGAAACACTTGTCATAGTAAATTGTAAGAAAATGTGGTAGGTACTTATCAGGTCAAACTTAAATTAAAAATCGATAGATTTTACTACAATTGACTGCCGAATCAATCAATGAAATTGACGATATTTAAGTATAATTTTATAATTTTGAATTTTCTATAGGCAGAAGCGGATACTGGCTAATGCTCGAGTAGTAGACGATATGTATAAAAAAACCTTAAGCTATTAAAAAAGTAACGCTTGTTTAAAAGACTTTAAATTTAAACGTCAATTCTAAACATTGGTAAGAGGTTCATTGTTATGTGAAATTATTTATTTAATAGCTGTGAATATTCAAACCTGGTTAAATAATTACTTTAAACGAGTTTACTAAATACATACGTCAATTTTAATGATAACTAAACTAACATATTCCTTCGTGTCTAATTTTAGTAACACTAAATGATTTTTTCACTGTTTCTGAATGTAGGTTTTAATTTATTTTCAGCTTTCGGGATTCTCAGAACTCCTTAGATTATCGTCACAGTGGAGTTTGGGTAAAGAGAGAGAAAGCATGCTTCTCCTTTCTCAGATTTTATTTTATTTTTATAAAAAAAGAAATATTTGTGTTTTTATTATTTACACAAATATTTCAATTTCATACTATTTATGTGAGCCTAAGTGGCTCATTATTAGTAATAGGTATCAAATTGTGGTAGAGTGGGTTCGAACCGAGAAACTCTGGCTAAAAGTCCGCGACTCTAAACACGGGACCACGACCCGATATTATTTTAAGAATGTAATTATTCACTTTTTACCAATTTACGAACAAACATTGCTTGACATATTTCCATAAATATAGATACGAATGAAACCCTTGTCTACTCTGTAAATATACACATATGTAACGTTGATAATTCTACCCATTATAAAGCATCCACATTGCATTAATTTTTGACAGATGTATATATGCACTATTGTTGGATTCCTTTTGTATGATGGTTCTAATTTGATACATGTGCAATTTTAGGCAAACGTTGGTGCCTTGAGCTGACAATTTGTGAAGTATCAAGTAAGCTTCGTCTCAATTTGAGACACCAATAATATATATTTATTAATTCGATTTATCCGCGTCCATATTTGTAGTAGTTTTGACAGCGTGCTGGAGGTCTCGAGTTCGATTCCTGGAAGGGTAGAATTACAATATATATATTTGATTTTCACTTAAATAGTTATTAAAAACCACCCTGGACTGGTACCTGAAGCACAGGACTAATCACATGCCTTCATGTAATTAACGATAAATATAACACTGCGTCTTTGCAATTCAGTGCCCCATGCATCATATAAAAATAATAAAATAACTTACCTGCTCTGAAATTCACATTTATTTAATTTCGTATACATAACTTTTAACTTTTTATATTTCACTTATTTATATATAATTTTTCCATGATACATATATAATTTACCTAAATTTACTAAGAGACGCACGAAACACCGAATATTTTCCATGATACATATAAAATTTACCTAAATTTACTAAGAAACGCACAAAACACCGAATATTCAAGCAACAAGTCTTAAAACAATTGTTTGAAACTTTCCTTATTGTGGGATTTATCTGTATCTTGTGTGTTATTATTATGTTTTATGGAGATGAGTATAGGTACTTAAGTCGACAATGTCGAGAGCGTCTGATACAGAATACAGAGATCTTACAAGTGGTGTGCGGACTCGAGCGGGTTAAATTCCGCCACCCACTACTCGAGCATCTTATCAACGTAAAATAAACATTTCAGTTGAATTACAAAAGTCTTAACCCTTTCAGTGACGCTCTCTCTAACTGTTTCACAAAAAACACCGCACTTCGGTACATATCGAGGATTACAGAGCTTACTTTCGTATCTCAGTTTGTTTTGTAAAACAAATTGGTTCTGTTTCGATTTTACATGTTTACTTTAGAAGTATGTATGCACGTACGAGTTTTGGTTTATTGTTTGTATGTGTGGAGTTTCAATTAATTGTTCAATTAAGTTTTTGCAATTACGTTAGGTCGATTCAGATGAGTTTATGAAGAATTTACGAAAAAAGGGGATTGAATTAAAAAAATATATTTAAACATAAAATGATGGACTGTGTAAATTTGAAGGATAAAATTATTGTTTTTAATATTGATTATTAAAAGTTTTTTTTGAGAAACGTATAAGCGTTACTTGGTTTTCATGATTATGAACTAATCTTGTGTTTTTTTTTATATTTGAAATGAACCCAACAAATTATTGTTCTACGCTGAGTATTTCTAATTCTATATAAATTTCACCGTAAAATTATTTTCAATGAGCAATTTTTTGTTGTTGCCCAAAAAAATTTAATAGTTTTTTGAAACAAAAAGTTTATTTATCTAGCAAAAAGCATTATGCTATGTTTTAGATATTTAAGATTTTACCAAGAATAATACTTATTATGTGTATCATGAATGCTTTTTATACATGTTAATTGAAAAAGAACACACGAAAAAACTATTATATCACTCATAAGCATAGAACAAAAACAATGAGTGAAAGTCCCTCTCCAAGCACAAGAGTTAAGTCTTTTTATAGGAGAGAACAGCGTAACTCTTTTTTAGATTGATAAAAGTAGAAACGTCTAGCAAATGAATTTAACTATGTAAAAAAATCTTTAGCTAAATCTGTAGCTTTATAAAAAAAACATGTATTCAATAAGCAAGTTGTTCAAATAAAATTAAAGAAATAAACTCATCATATTACGTTAAATTTTTGTATTATATTTTTCATCATTTATCTTTTAAAACTGTGATAATATCTGAAGCCGCTAAAAAAATTTTAAAAGAAAACATCCCATTTAATACATAGGAAATTCTTGGAGCATAACATAAATATCTTCTCTCGCGAGTCAGCCATTCAGATAGCGCTTTGGCAACGGCGAGAATGCCATCGCCATTTTAAGGAACGAGAGATAAATGAAAATGTTATCATCGATCTTAAATAAATCAAAATTGATTTTTCCCGCGCCGAAAGTTATACATGACTGCCGGGCATAATTGAAGTGTCGGACATTTTAGGTGCGCTTCGCGCCTTTTTGTGTCTCGCAGCTAAGATTAAATGTATCCATTTCGACATCTCAACATAGATGAAGAAAAATATGGAAGTCTGGGCATTTACGCGGCTTACGACTATCAGTGGCTTGGTTAAGATCACTTTACACACGAGTAACATTCACCAATTTTAACCATGATTGACAAACACTACTCAATTTTTGGAACATAGATATATTGATCAAATCCACAGCAGCCATCTATTATATTTTAGAATAGGGATCAATATATCTACATGTAAGTTCCAAAAATTGAGTAGTGTGGTTGTCAATCTGGGTAGAATTGATAAATGTTACACGTGCGTTAAGTACATAATCACCAAGCCTATGATGGTCGTAAACCCTGTAAATGCCCAGACTTCCATATTCCATTTCATAAATGTTGAGATATCAAATATTTTCAAACCCGGTCACTAGTTGAATAAAATAAATGCGGAAAAAACTACACAGTTGTAATCTTATTTTAAATAAGTCTTGTTTGAAAATATTGTTATTTTTAAATACATACATTGTGTAATATTATGTTAACATTTTGGGATGGTTGTCAGTTTTGATATTCCTGTATCGCGTAGGTGTAAGGATGATGAAGATGGGATGTGAAGGGAAAATGAGAGGTGTTGATCCCGAAGGGTTGAAATATAATAAGGTATTATAAACCTTCAAACCCAAGATCTGAAGAGTTATAATTATTTACATAAATATCGAAATCAAAAGTAAAATAAACGTTTGCTAAATCCGGTTATAAAATATATTTATAAAAAAAAGATTTGGCATTACAGTATGACTAAAGGAAAACCCAAATAACCCGGTTTATTTTAGGAATGTGATGTTAATTTAAATTGAAAAGAATTTCGACGAAATTTAAAAACCGTCCAAGTTAATTGAAACGCGACAATTTCAGGAAGAGTTATAAACCGTGTTCCCAATTTCAATATTTGAAGGGGTTGAATGATAAATGAAAAATATTTTAAGCGAAGAATTTTACCTCATTGTTCTTTTTTATTAAAAAAAAAAACAAAATCGTTTGCATTTTCCTTGAAATATATTAAAATATCTATTTTTAAGATATATTTTCATTCAAATACAGCACCCACGGAACCAACTACGCTACGTACGTGAATAGGTACCTTATTATATCGCACATATGGGAATTAAAAAAAGGTTGTTGAATGTTTTTCACATTTCAAATTTCACACTTGAATGCCGATGAAAAATGTGCACTTTAAACCATTGAAATTATTAAATTACCATGAAGAGTTTGTATAGGTATGAAACTGGAAATAGTCGTAAAAGTATGCAAATTTAAAACAAAAGCAAATATGTAGGACAAAGATTGTGAGTAACGTGAGATTGTTAATGAAAGAAATCCTTAAAACGGCTATTATGGTTGACGAATGGTGAACAAGCATAAAAGCAAGATTCTAAGACATTTTCGACATTTTGACCGAATGTGAAATGGATTCGAGGCCCAACATCCAAAAATATATCATATGATGTTTAAAATGTAAATTATGTTCCAGAATTTATTCACTTAAAAAATGTCTACTACACATTTAAGTCGTAAGAAAAAATACCAAAGCGCAAGCACCAGCGTCATATGTGATAACTTAAAAAATAAAAATAAAAATTTACACAATAAAAAATAGAATACAAGCCAACGGAAGCCAATCTCCGAGAATCTTCTGCAACATTTTGCGTAACGATAATGATGTGGATATTTTTGTATACAATAATGTTATGCACCATTTCTTCTCGCGTCTGATCTTCGCACGTTCAACCGATCGGCTGATATTCTGATGTATGAACTCCAAGCGTAGTATAAGATGTCAAAGATTTTGCGTTTCTATACCGCCATGATTTATGGGCTCCGGGTATGATGTACGGCTATGCGCCATTGTTTCCCAAGATCCAAGACAAGCCTTTTTTATTGGCAGTAAAGTTTCTTGTGTTTTGGATAGGAGAATACAATGATAACAACCTAAAAAATAAAGTACGATTTTCGCTACATTTTACTAATTGGGAAAAGAAAATGTTTTCAATGAAGACGTTTAATAAATACTAAAAAAAGTTCTACTATATCAAATGTCTTTTTATGCAAAAAAAAAAAAAACAATAAAAGTTTTTCTTCGTTTATTTACGATTATATCGTGAATATTTATATTGCTACACATTTTTTTCCCAATTTTAAACCTATATGTTTTTTAACTGAATCACAATTTAAATATTTGTTTTTTTTTAAAATTATTAAATGATGATTTCTTTGCAAATTTCTTGAGGAACATAAATTGAAATATATAGGTATTCACATTCAATTTACTTGCGTTTAGTTTTGAATTATAACTACATATATATATATATATATATATATATATATATATATATATATATATATATATATATATATATATATATAAATATATATATATATATGTATATATATATATATATATATATTTATATATATATATATATATATATTTATATATATATATATGTTTATATATATATATATATATATATATATATATATATATATACATATATATATATATATATATATATATATATATATATATATATATATATATATATATATATATATATATATATATATATATATATATATATATATATATATATATATATATATATATATATAAATATAAATATATAATATACATGTATTTATATTCATACTAAAAATGAAGGTCAGTCTGGAAGCTTCAATTCAATTGAGACATTAAATATTCTGTCCTACACAAAAAAGTACAATACCATGTATACATATGAATGTACGCAGTATGTTGGTTGCTGGCTATAATAAGAACTGTCAGGCCAACATTGTGTTATGTCGAGAATTGCATTTGTGTTTGTGTCTCATCCTAAACCGTCACAGTAAGTAATTATTTACAGTTTTTTACCAACTCTTGTATTTTTTCTCATTGCCTTGGCACCGGAGTGATTCCGATTTTAATTATCCATCTGCAGCTACGACATCTGGGTTTACAAATTATTTATGAAACGGTTGAAATTACCACTGATCAACGTAATACTTAATTTGATGTTGCAAGCGTGGATAAATAAGTGATTAATGGATTTTTAAAAGCAAAGGAAAAATTACTGCAATTTGAAAGAATAATGTTTTACGTTCTAGCAATCGTGCATTTATTTTTATTTATATTTGTTTTTACACGTATTTAAGATTTCAAATCTACAAAAATGTGTTCTCCTGGGCTTTCCCGTGCCGAGGGCACATTTTCAATACCTATTTATGTATATCAAGATAACACTGTATTTATACGGTGCAGTGCCCTATGCACAATTGGGTGCGGATAAGGGTTATAAATTTTTAGAGGAAAACGAAATACTCTTTTAACTCGTTGATCGCCGTGTCAGCCACCGGTGGCCGACACGGCCCAATCGGGATACCTCGGTGTCGGCCACCTGTGGCTGACACGGAATACCTAACTTTTGAGAGTCATTCTGTCCATCCCGCTATATAAAGTTAATGTTAGAAAATGAACTTGGTCAAAAATTAAAAGCGATATATTTTTTAAAAATAATTATACAATAATGTGATTGAGTTGGATATAAGAGTACATGACAACATTTTTTGCACATTTTACGAAAATACTATTGGCGATCAACACGTTGTTAACTTTCACAAAATGAATCTCTATCCTGAATGTTTTCGTTTTATTTCTATTTCTTAACTTGTCAAAACTAATTAAATATTATCACATTTCTAGAATTCACCGTTCAGTTTAGCAAGGCTACTAACTTTTGATAAGACTTGAAAGGATGACTTGTAAATATTTGACTAAATTACTCTGTCGCCAAAGCTAAAATAGATTTGACAAGAATAAAAATATATTTAGTTACATGAAAGTGGAAACGTAACGAAGTGGAAACTAGAACTGTCGTGTGTCAAGTCGAGAGAGGGGAAGCGGAAGTGGCCGAGAGCAGATATCATATTTTCAAATTCAGAATACGTCACTTCGTTAGGAAACTACAATGAATTAAAAAAAAAAACCCTATACGTTTTGGGTTAAAAGAATTATTAATATAAGATATAACATATGATTTTAAAAAGTTTCACTGAATTGCGTTTTTGCATTGGCGTAATATAAAATAAATGTTTATATTTTATAGAATTTCATAAAAAGGTTATGTTATACATATCGCTCACTCCTTTCAAGAACGTCATAAATCAAAAATCGCCAATTTTCAGTTGTGCATGTTTTCGGAATGCCCAGAAAATGTACTATATCCTAGCGAAAGCGGCATATTTTAAACATAATATTTACCCGCCACAGGGTAAAAAGTGTTGTTTTTGCATTTTGAAGAAAAGGTATTGTTTAAATATTATTTTTTTAAATATACCTAATATTTTTCAAATAGAGAAAAAACCTTCAGGTTATACCTAAAAAGATCTGTTGCACAGTAAAAAGTTCAATAAGTGACTTGATATTTATTTTTTTCACATTGTATTCTATTTTTAAACTTTAAAAACGTGCTCCTGAAGAATCAAGTTTTTTGATTTATGACGATAAGAAAGGAGTGAGCGATATTTGAAAAATATTTAACATGTTTTCAAAGACAGATTTTATTTTAAAGTAAACCAAATTCGCTATAATATTTTTTAAAGAGTATTTTTATCCTGCTATTAAAAGATATCAAAAGGTTTTAGATAAAGCTTAAGTTTTGCAAAAAAGAAATTTAGTAGACAATTTAACGTCGTTTGCATACTACGTTATGTACTTAGTTTTTATTGGAGATTTGTTTATTTTATGATTGCAGAGATAATAGAAGTGTACTTGCTTCGCTTTTTAAGTATTGTGTTTTATAGTATTCTCTTCAATGAAAGTCTTAGCGCGCATCAAGTCATAAAAAAATAAACATTTAAAAAAACTTTGAATGGAGTGCTTTGAACGATCATAATGGTCTATAAATAATACACGGTTTAAAGACTATTTTTGTAATTTTATTTTAGCGAAGAAAAATTATTTCGGGTGTAGTAGTGCTTTTGCGTTTCTTAAATTAAAGTTAATTCAAATTTTAATTGCTCTGTCTGTTATAATCTTATCAGCATCTCCGTATTTGAATATGGTGGTGGATTGTACATTTTATTTAATGCCATCTTATAATATGTCCCATTTACAGTAATGACGACTCTGTAAAATACTTTGCAAGATTGATTAAAAAAGTGTGTTAGATTTAAATTAAATGAGGTGTTTCATGTGTAAGATCGAAGTAAAGCTTAGAGTTTCAGTACCAAACCCAAGAAAGTGTCGATAGCTTTTAGTGGTTAAAATATATAATACATCTTTTTCTTATAACCAACTTCTTGTTGCGTCTGCCACGTTTACATTTAATGTACCTTTTTCTAAACTTTTGATCCGTTTTGCGGGAAAGCTTTTAATTCAGCAAAAAGCGTTAACCCTTTTCAAAACTTTCAGTGCTCCTTTTTGTCAACGTGAAGGATTTTGACAGGTGTAATACATTTTCTTAACTCTCTTCCGATGAGTAGCCGTGAAATTGAACGAATAAAAAAGATGAGTTGAATTATTAAAACTTCTGTTTTGTATACATATTCGTAGTACTAACTTGAACATAAGGTATTAATACAAAAATACACGTGACGTCAGTTTAATCATTATTTTTCTCAATAATTTTTTAATAATTTTTTTTTGAAATCCTTAAGGTTTAAATTACTTTACCACTTAAAAAGAAACATTGCATGTTCAAACTCTTTACTTGTTCTCAAAAGAATATTAAAATTCTAAAATCGAAATATACTTAATTCAAAATATCATGGTGATCTAACTCTTTAATTGTTCCCTGACAATAAGTGTTTTTATGATAAGGTGCTAAATGAAAACATTGTTTTAGTCGTTAGAACAACTTGAACTTTTGATTATCATAAAGAAATGCCGAAGGGCAGTATCATATTTCATTCTAGATTTTAAAAACGGATAAAATATCAAATTTTAATCTCGTATTGACCAAAATAGCCCAAAATAGCACTATGATGTATTCCTTCTATGATACCTAAAGAATTATATATTGAGATACAACCTGTTGACGTTAGTCAAATTTTTGTAAACATTTTCTGTGTGACTGACGTCACCCGAGGAGGTTGTTCTCCTCTCGGCGTGTTCTCTCCATTTCTTGTTAGCTCGGCTGTCGAGCTGAAAAGCCTCCTGTTTGTTTGCGATACACTTTTACGTGTTCTTATTGCGGTTGGCAGCCCCTGCTGGTACGTGCGCACAGATCCACGTGAAATTTTAATATCTCATTCGACGTCTATATGAGGAAAATTAATTTTTACGCTTTCTTAACGAAAATCGGAAATTTATTGCTTTTAACTTCCAAAAAATGTTTTTATATTGTGATCAAGTTCAAAATCTTAATCACGTTCTTGAATTTTTAAGATCAACTTTTTTTTCTTTTATTCTGATTCTTATCCGCATTCAAAAATGCATAGAGCACGGCAACAAACTGTGGTAATATTGAGTTTTCGTTAATTATATGAAAGCAGGATCAGTCTTTTGTTACAAATTTCTGCGTAATATTTAAAAAATATTCATATTAACTTTAAAAAATATTTTAATTTTTTCATATTACATTATTTAAAAATATTAAGGAATTTCACCCGAGACCTCCAGCTTGGTCGCCAAATATGCTAGCCATTACATTTCTTTCTTTATATTGAGTTATTAAGTATTAAATTAATTGTTTTTTGAGTAACTCATTAACTTGAAAAATCATTGAAAGTCCTTGGGTATAAAACAAACACATATGGCAAATCATCACCTCCATCATTGATGTAAGCTAAGGCTTGGATTCGGGTACTTTTTTATGACATGCCGCAGTATTCCTGTCGAAATATCGGAGTGTTAGCTTTCAGATAGCCAAGGGGTTAATAACCATTGATGTATACGTCACATCGCTGATGACATCACAAAAAAGAAAAATCGGTATCAAATCGGGAGATGTGACACCAACAGACTAGAATAATCGTTCATGAAACATTTGACGCAAAATACTCACAAATTTAAGAACCTGTTTTTTGGCATATATCAATCATTCTAAAGTAAATTGTACATATCTGTATATGAATGTAAAAACCGGGCTGAGAAATGTCAAGAAAATTAAACTGGCTACTAACCGGTCACTGAATTGTAACTCACTGTAAATTTATGATAAAAATTAATAAAGGAGTTTTTATATTTCTTAATTAAAATCAAAATACTAATGTGTTGCAAGAAATGAAAATAAAAAATATTTGATTATCTCCATTGAACGAACTTCTACATATGAATTGTGAGTAATTTAACGTAAAAGTTTCTTATTTATTAAAAATTTATTATTGTTTATATAACCTCACTTTTATTTTTTATGTCTTTTGCACTCTTTTTTTGTTGGTAAAATGATGCTTTTACCCCTTAACTGTCTTGTTTGTTTTATGCTACATATTTATCTACGTATGTACAAGATGTGTTTCATGTTCCAGGCAGATGTAAAAAAGCTTTTTAATGAAACACAATTTCATGATGTGTATTTTAATACTTTATTATATTGTCTTTAAAAATATATATGCAATATAATATCAGTCAAAAGGTCGCTTACGCAGGTGACATAATGACACGTTTCATTAAATCATACAATTGATTAAATGCACAAGTTAATTTACATATATGTTTTATTTAGTTATAAATACATGTACATGAAGTTTGTAATTTACTTCAAGCAATTCAAATATGAAAATTAAACACTTGTGTTAGACCAATTTTCAGTTGAATGTAAACATGACTAGTTTTGAGAACTGAATAAGATTTGTAATTCCAAAAAATAAAGGCCATACCAATAAATACTACTTCGAGTAAAATTAAAATCACAGAACGTTATTTTGTGCCACCCAGATATTCAAAGACTATTCATTTTATAGATATGTCATATCAATATATACTACTTCTAGTAAAATTAAAACCACGGAACGTTATTATGTGCCACCCAAATATTCAAATAATATTTTGTAGTCATACAGGAGAAATTAACCAAGTGCAGTTTTTTTATTTACAAAAACGTGATTGTTTACTTTTTGATATCTTACTAGTTTAATATTGCCCTGAAAAAAATCCCAAAGCGATTTTAAACTTGAAAAAAAGTATAATATAATGACTTATTAAAAATGACTAAATGCATTGATATTTCTTTTCTTGCCAAGCAAAAGTGACTTAAATGGCCCTCCTGAATATTTTACGTTTTGTTAGTTGATCACTTTCTCCTGTACGATTACGATTTATTTGATAGATATGCCATATCAATAGATACTACTTCATGTAAAATTAAAATCACGGAACGTTATTGTGTACCACCCAGAAATTCAAAGACTACATATTTATCTGATATTTATTAAGACCCTTTCCGAATCTACACTCACGTACAATTTCGCATGATTTTAGAATTAACTAAACAAAGATGGACGGCGGTGCTCTTTAACTGTCTAATATGAAGCGGCTTAGGCATCATTTGTGGGGTAATAACTGCTTGAATCCGTTCCACAACATTTGCATCCGTTGTTTAATAGGTCGTAACGACCACTCTAATACAGCCGACCGGTGTCTTTGGCACTTAATGGCCATATTACGCTATGGCCGTCCAATAAATGTCCAAATTTCTTGGCTTGCATTCCAAGCGCCAGTATTGTACGAGTACTCGGTACAGTTACCAATTCAAATAAATAATGAAACCATTCGAATTACGGGCTATTGGAGAAAAGCCTTCGTTATTGATGCAAATCAAAACGGAAAACATAAATAATAAATTATCGCTTTGAAATTAAGAAACTTCAAAACCTACTTTTTATTATGAAAAAGAATATCGTACAAATATAAGGTAAGTATGTATAAATATTAAGTTTGGATATTGAGTGTTTCATTTTGTGGACCTTTATATTTAAATTGCCTTACCTACAATATGACTCAATTTACGCGTATTTGTACAAAGTTTAAGTCATTTGAAAAAAATTATACTTTAAAATATACAGCAAAAATAATCATTTAGATTATAATTTTATGGTAATAGCTTAATACTTGCATACTTATATAGATTAGTTGACAATAAATAAATATGAAAAATACCCGCTGATTTGTATTAAATACTGTTTATCTGAGAGATGTTAATCACTTCATTAATTCCCTGATACACTCGAGATAGATAAATATTAATTCATTCAAAGTACGAGTTTTTCGAATGTAAAAAATAGTATGAAAATTATGTAAAAATGCAAATTCATTGTTGTAAAAAAATCCTTGTCGTTTTGTTATTTCTCTGCAAATCACATATCTGTTTGGGCAATTATGTTGATTTAGTTTGATTCATGTACTGAAAATTTCGAGTACACACAGGTGCAATAATTAATTAATCATTTGAACAAGTAAATCATTATAATTAAAGAGATGCAAAGTCCCAACATGTTGTGTGGTCAAACATATGTTTCATGTTTAGCCAATCGTTGCAAATGGATTCTTAGTAAACGGGAGTATGGTAGAATTGAAATAACTGGATAGGTGTGAGTATGTTCATGCTTGTTCATAAATGTCAAAAGGTTCTGTAGTTTATTGCAAAATCTGTATACTTGTAAAGTAAAAAGTGTTTATTGTTTAATTTAACATTACTTTCAACATGTCATAACATACTATTCACAACATATTATTTCTGTCAGTAAATGTCTAATAAACCTAAGTTAACTCTAAAATTGTCACACATCTTGAATTGAAGTATTGGAAAAGGGACACAACTCATAGATTTTGAAGCTGTTTAAAGCATAATACTAGACCTCCTACAATTAGGTTAAAAATAATTTATGTGAAATTGATTTTTAAATAGTGAAAAGGGAGTAATATGTTATATTATTAGCTTAGGTTTATTAGATATTTAGTTACAAATAATCCGCTTTAAAAATACCGTTTTGCATGACGCTATTATTTTCCTAAATATTACGGGAATGGAAGACAAAAAACATTATTAAATATATACAGATTACCTTTTTTAAGGATAAAGTACAATCAAATAAATAATCCCCAAAATACTCGGCCAAAAAAAGGAAGAATTATAGCACACCTAACATAATTTATTGAAGTATTTTGTAAAATACGTTATTACAAAAGAGAAATAACGATAAACTAGTTGTATTAAATTACTCATTCCACGGACTTGTACTAGCCGTATAAATAATTAAATCCGAAAGCTAGCCTCGTTTCTCCATGTAAGCTATTCGTCTTTGTCTAAAGTGTTCATAAAAATCTTGAATTTTCCAGAATAATACAATTCAGACAATACATAGTGCTCACATACTTATTTCGTAATTTTATGAATACTTAATGGCTTGCAAAAAAAGTTCTTCAGAATCGTTACAGTAAATACTGATACACACATATTAATATACGCTGAGATTGAAGTGGTTTTCAGTCACAACATATTTGAAATCAGAAATGAATAAGAAACTAATAAGAGAGAAATAACTATTTTCTTTTAATTTTTACGCAAAATAATATAAATATTTATTATTGATCTGTCATTTTAGAACAAGCTGTAGAAAACCGTTGTTATTGTTTGAATTCATTTAATTTGTTTGGCGTCACTCAAACTTAACTTGTCAATTAAATATTTATAATGATTCTAATCGGGTAAATAAATCAACTTTTTAAGGAATCAAAAGTTCTCAAAGGAATCTTTGGCAAGATTCCTTTTGAGAACTACAATTTTAGATGATGTACATGTAAGGTGAATACTAACAAAATTTCATCTAAAATCGTTTCAAGGAACGACTGTCAGTACTACATATTTTAATAACTAGAAAACAAGAGATCAAACAAAATCACAAAGATTTTACCGCTATGTTTAATATAGTAAAAATATTTTAACCTCTTAAAATAACTCCCTGCATTTTAAAGAATTTAAGACGTTAAAAAATGTTAACCTATTAATTATAGAGGTAGTCCGCAAGCTTTTAATACTATTTTTATTTGCCTTTCAAATAAAGCTCTCAACAGTCGGCCGCGAGAGTTATTATTAGAAACATTTAAAATTCGCTCGTGGGTAGAGCTATAACCTTTAATGCTGTTATCTCGGGCCCATATAGCTCGGTCCATTCCCCACAATCTTAAGTAAATCAAGTTAGTAGTTAAAGTTTGCGGTAACTCATCCAGCCAAGTTTGACATTCCCACCTGACGAGTTCTTGCTGTAATAAATTATTCCTGAAACTGAAATATTTTCCGGAAGAACTTTAGTTTAATATTTACAAGAATCACTTTTGTAAATCTGCGTGATTTGGAGCGCTTTAAATAATATTTTTGAAAGGGAAAACTTTTGTTTAACGGCGCCTCGTGAAGCTCATTTAGTTTGTTTGGTTAAAATTTACAATACCAAACTTTTTGATGAAATAATTAACTTATACTATAAACTAGAATATCTTCATAAACTTTTTATCTTTTGATCAGTTATCTGTGGGTAGATTAATTCCACAATAATGCGTAGAAATAACTTTTTTGAGTTTCAATAGTTTATTTTATCTTAAAACCACAATTTAAAGTGAAAAAGTACTATTATATCCATTATAATAAAGTTTTTTACAGCAATATTTGATAATTTTGTCAGAAAACTAAGTACCAAACAGCGTCTAAAAGAGGATTCGTCAAAATTTTAAAGAAAAATAATTGCTGAGAGTTTGTGTGGGATTATGAAAGAAAAACACATTTGTTAAGACACAATTTTAAATAGTTTTTTTTTCTGGTCATATCCTCTTTGAGAGCTTTAGAAGTCTCTTTTTCTTCCACTTCTCCTTCTCCCCTTTCATCCCTCTGTCCAGTCAGAGGGTTCATGTATTATTCAGGTGCAAGTGAGCTCGAGTCTGAAATGCTCCCTGAACAATATTCTGGGCCGGGATGGAAAATGAAAATTACTTTCAGTAATGTAACGTATCTGAAATATATCCGTGGGGTTCCGTTTGATTTCGTGCTAGATAGAGAACATTAGAAAATGAGATATGATACAAATAATACTTTGTACGTAGCTCTAAGCTCTAATGGACTTTTAATCATGAAATATTTTGCTACAGCCGGAGCAACAGAATAAAAGCTATACTTTAATGAATCTGTAAATAATTTTTTTTAGTGTAAAATATGCAAAATAAGGACCATTTCTGAATCCATATTATTTATTAGCCATATCGATATGTTGAGGTAGACCAAAAATTAACTTATGATAATCCATCGTACTGACCAATTTTTGTCATTTTTAGTGAGGAAGTTCAGCGGCACCAAAATGTTAATTCCATTTTAAAAATTGTTTGTGGTAGAATCGACTTTTTTGTGCTATAAACATCTCCAAAAATGAGATTAAAAAAATCAAACTATTACCGATTTTATTACCGTAACATTTAGACATACAACATAATACACAACAATTTATTAAGTCGCGTTATACACCATTTTTTTATCATTTATAAAAAGTTATCATTAGATTATGAGTCGGAATAATCGGCGGGTATGTATGAGGAGATGCATGAATATAGAAGAGACGAAGATTGTTTGCAAAGACAAATTGGTTATTTACGAAGCGTTTTATTCATTCTACCTACTCCTGCGGGGAAGCAGCGTGATGGTTAGTATGTAACTTATATTCAGATTAAGACCTATAAATTTTATATAATTGTGGCGGTATAAATAATGTATATTTTTGTGTGAAAGTAATATTTTATTAACGAATATATTGTTTAACAAACAACAACATTGAATTTTCGCATTTGCATATTTTGATGTAATTTTGTTTCCTCGAACAATAATCGAATGATCAAGCTCTATAATCTAACATATTAGTCACCCCCATTTCTTACTAAGAAACTCCCCCTACTAAATACCTCAGAACCACACTCTCCCACCCTTAATTTTCTTGGTGGCCCACATTTGGGCAACCAATACACATAAATATCAATGTAAACAAACGGAACAGCGACAGCCTACTCCGGAAGTATTCACTCATCAGAAAGCGTTTATTTTGTTTAGTTTTCAGTATATCCGACGCTTACTATGTATGCCATTAGCGTGTCAAGTAGACTCTTTATATGATTATTCGTCAATTAATATCTTTTACATAATAATGGAAACAACAGTACAATTTTTCCCAGAAATTTTATCTCAACAACAGTAAGCGATGCGCACAGCATTCATGGAAGAATAAGCCTCATTCCATGTAAAAAATGACAACGATCTGAATATTGTTATTAAACATAATAAAGGTTTGAATCCTAGTACAAACAGCCTATAAATACAGTGAATACCGCATATATATGGCCATACGTTTGTTAGTATAGTCGTGAGTAAATTAATATATGGATATAATATTAAAGTATCAATATTGAGTAATTCAATATATCGCCAGGTTAATTACTTTTGAAAGTATTTGAAGAATTCTTATAATTAAGGAATAGTATTGCTAAGTTTTTTTCTATGTGAATAATTACTCGCAAGAAATGTATGAAAATGAATAATTAATTGAATAACTTAAGTACGTAGGCGATTTTCTTTAGAAGTATTTCATTAGTTTCAAAGTTGAAAATATGTTGAAATATTGAAATACTTGGATGATTTCATTGCAAAACTTGACACCTGGCCTTTTAAAAAATGTTGAAGAGGAATTACTTAATTTTATTTTACCTTTATTCCGCAAAAGGTTGATGTAAGCTTATTTAATAATTCTTACAAACAATTCGGTAATTTTTTTTATAAATCAACCATACATTCACATTCGTCTTTACAAAGATTAAATAATTGAAGATTCTTCGAGTTTATGAAATATGTACGTCGTCAATTTCTTAATACGACCTGCCTCTCGAAACCATTGATTTGGTAGTTCGATATCTTTCTGGCAGCATCATTGAAATAATTAATCATTTTTATACATTTAGTTAACGAAACTTATAGATTAAAATTTATACAAATATAAAAAACAAAATTTATCAATGGTATGTATAGGTAATGACTAAATTGTATACATTAACGTATTAGCAATGCTTATTTTTGAAACTAAGAAAAATTGATTTCAATAAAAATGTCTACTATTTTTATAACCAAGGAAGAATCAGATTAAAATCCCATGGTTACAATCGTGGTTTGAGTATGAAGTTTATGGTTCAACTCTACTTTTCTGTAACAGATCCCTAACTTCACGATTTTTTTAAAATATCATTACACATATTACGAATTTTAAATAGCCTTAATGATCATCTTCTGACTAACCTTAAGATTATTTCCAATTCAAAAACACGTATGTGGAAATCAAACTTGCGACGACAGTTTCGATGACAGATGAGCTTGTACGAAAGCGATTCAAGTCGGTAATAATTCGATATTACTTAATTTATTAAAAAATATTTGTATGTTTTTTTAATAACTGATTAACTAACTAACCATCACGAAGCTCCCCCGTAAGAGTAGGCAGAGGGAATAGAACGCTACACCAATCTAACTTTGCAAACAATCTTCGCCTCTCCCAAATTCATGCATCTCCTCGTACATACAAATATAATTGTATTATATGTAGAAATATTTAAATTTCACATTATTTTCATGAGCCGAAGTGGGTCATTATAAAAAAAGGTATCAGATTATGGGAGAGTAGTTTCAAACCAAAAACTACAACAAGCACCTTTTTATCTTCAGGGATGGATATATACATATCCATTATGACTTAGAGTCCGCGTCGCTAACTATGGGACCACAGACCCATGATGATATTACTACGAAAAGGTATTTGTAAATTGCGCGCTTGAATAAAAGTGACTATAACTTATCTAGTTGCATTTCAAGGTAATGAGACCTGTACTTAACTACATTATGGAGAAGAGCTCTTTCGGCGTGTTTGGGAAGAGAATTATTTATTCATGAAGTTCGCAAGCCACAGGTTGAAAGTTGGAGGAGAGGAAAGGTTAGAAGTTGCTTTGTGCAGAAGGAAGTACAGGAACTAGAGGTTGCACCAGTGATCCAGTCAAATTTGCACATTGATGGTGTCGTTACCACGAACGAGAATGTCTAGTCTACGTATGCACATGTGGCAATATGAAAAAAATGTTTGCTAGGGTAAGAATAAACTGGCTAAAAATAGAATTTTGACTGTACACCAGAGAATGTATCACACGTGTAAACGTGTAACGAGTCCCAAAACTATTGTGGTATTAAAAAATGTTTAAAATTAGATTTTCTATGTACTATACATGTATTAATGTTAATGTAAAATATAACTAAATCTAATTTATTAGACTTGTTAACATTTTTCCAACAAAACAGAACAGTAAAACAACTCAATCCTGTTATAAATTTGTCTTCGATCTTTCAACATACCTTCGATTTTTAGCATGGATATCGTGTTCTGGTATTTGAAGTAAGTAAAGCAATATATTGTCAGCATATATTGCTCAGGGACATTTATATTTAAAATAAAATAAAACACTTGTATCGGACCACATTTCGCTCACTCCTTTCAAGAACGTCATAAATCAAAAAGCGTCAATTTTCAGTTGTGCATGTTTTCGGAATGCCCAAAAAATGTACTATATCCGAGCAAAAGCGGCATATTTTTAACTTAATATTTACCCGTTATAGGGCAAAAAGTGTTGATTTTGCATTTTGAAGGAAAGGTAATTTTTAATTTTTTTAAAAAATATACAAAATATTTTTCAAATGGAGAAAAACCTTCAGGTATTACCTAAAAAGATCTGTTGCACAGTAAAAAGTTCAATAAGTGGTTTGATATTTATTTTTAATACATTGTATTATATTATTAAACTATATAAACGTTCTTCTAAAAAATCAAGTTTTTTGATTTATGACGTTCTTGAAAGGAGTGAGCGATTTGAGTTTATTAATGTAAACATGACTAGTTTTGAGAACTACAGATATTTACCAACAGGTTAAAATATTACTTTTAGTTTGTATACCTGTTGATGATAATATCTATGGTTACTTTTATATTTTTTTTACAAAAATGTTAGTAATAGTAGTATATAACCAACCGGTGAGTGGTTATATACTAATATTATCAACATTATTGAAAAAAATCAAGTAATAATAAATCACCATAAAGTAACTCCATTAAATATTAATAAAAAACTAACTAACTAACTAACCATTACGCCGCTTCCCGCAGGGGTAGGCAGAGAGAATATTAATAATATTGAGAATAATATCTAAAGTTCCTCATACTAGTCCGGTTTACGTAAACAAACTTAAAAGTGGTCCTATAAAAGTGTTTTCTTTTAATATTTAAATACTGAAGTCCTTGCAAATGTAAGTGTATATGTATGTTATTTGCATTCGATAAATCAATAAATTTATTCATTATTCGCTTTTCTGAAGTGACGATGGAATTTTTATTTGTGTGCCGTGGCATAAGCTCAGTATTGAAAGAGAAAAACCTTCGATGTTAAAAATATTAAATCGAATCGTAAATGATTCATTAGTGAATCGAATCTCGCAGGCATAAATATTGAGTTCCCATGGCGGCAACACGCGCGGTGGATTTAATCACATAATCATTGGAGCATATTATTTTACAATTCCGATTAATGACTTTAGCTGTACTCGTCAATGAATAGCTGACGCATTACGCAATCCATTCATTATAATATCATACTGCCTTGGTAATGGCTGCCAGCGGAGTTAGCATTAGTGGCTTTATTATCAACCAAATAATTGTTTCCATGTACCCACTATTGTTGATATACTGCACTAGCACTGTCTGAATCCGGAGATAAATTGAGCTTTGTTATTTTTTTCTGTTTGGGTGAACCTAATAGTATACAACATTTGTGTGTCGTTTACAAATCTGGATTATCTTGAATTAGGAGTAATTTTTTATATAAGAATATGGAAGTAAAGCATATATGAAGAAGAATATGAAAGTCTGAATCGGTGAATATCACACGTGTGTAAAGTGATCACTTAAACCAGCCTATGACGCACATAAGCCCCGTAAATGCACAGACTTCCTTATTCTTATTTCTTCTTCTCCGTCTTAATCCTCATTGCTGAGGGTTGTGACCCTTGCAGAAGCAATGACTCTTCTCCAGTTATCCCTTGACTGCGCTGCACGTAGCGCTCCAACCACTGAGGTGCCTGCTGCTGCCTTAATTTGATCGGTCCACGTGTGGGGATCTTCCTCTCCCTCTCTTTCCCTCCAGGCTACCGATCACAATTAGTCGTTCCAGGCTATCCTCGTTGCCACGCGCAACGTGTCCAAAGAACTGGAGAATCCGTCGGGTACAGATATTGGCCAGAAACAAGCCATCCAAGCGTAGTTCCTGGCGAATGGACTCATTGGTGCGTCTAGCTGTCCATGGAATTCGGAGCATGCGCCTCCAACACCACATTTCGAAGGCATCAATTTTTCTCCTTTCTGCTGCTTTTATAGTCCATGTTTCAGCAGCATAGAGAAAAATGGAGTGGACCAAGCTCCTGACAAGCTTCATCTTGGTGTTGTTACTTACACCCCGGTCTTTCCAA
This sequence comes from Brachycentrus maculatus, assembly GCF_059751285.1. Taxonomy (NCBI): domain Eukaryota; kingdom Metazoa; phylum Arthropoda; class Insecta; order Trichoptera; family Brachycentridae; genus Brachycentrus; species Brachycentrus maculatus. The sequence continues at coordinate 24,204 of NW_028281688.1, read as the reverse complement.
ATTTTGTCTAGCTTAGACATGGCACTTTTGGCGATGGCGATACGACGTCTAATCTCTCCTTCACAAGTTCCTTCATTGCTGATTTGAGATCCAAGGAACTGGAACTCGTTTATTATCTCTAAACCTTCCAGTGAGTTCCCGAGATCACCAAACTTCTTAGATCGATCTATGATCATGATCTTGGTCTTACTTTGGTTAATCTCTAGTTCCAGTGCCTTGCTCTCAATCTCTACTCGTTTAAGGAGATCTACCATCTCTTTTGGGTCTTTGGCCAGAAGTGTTGTGTCGTCCGCATATCGTATATTGGACAGCTTTACGCCACCAATGGACACTCCTCCATTCCATTCGTAGAGAGCCCTGCGCATGATGTGTTCCCCATAGATGTTAAACAGGTCAGGGGAGAGTATGCATCCCTGTCTTACACCTTTATCAGTGGGGAAGCTTGCAGTGTTTATGCCATTGATTCTTACGATTGCCTTACTTTGGGCATAAAGTCCATGGATGAGTTTTATCAAATAGGATGGGACTCCCATCTCCATGAGTACTTTCCACAGATGTTCCCACTTCACGCAGTCGAAAGCTTTTTTGTAATCGATAAAGCATAAAACTGTTGGCGTCAGGAATTCTCGGCTTTTTTCGATCACTTGGCGGATGTTGAGGATCTGCTCTCTTGTTCCTCTTCCTTTCACAAAACCAGCTTGTTCCTTTGGTATTTGCCATCCAATGTAACTGTGTAATCGTGCTTTTAGAACATATAGCATTATCTTGCTGGTGTGAGAGATAAGTGCTATTGTCCTATAGTTTTCACACTTTTTGGATGAGCCTTTTTTGTGAAGAGGAATGAAAACAGATTCTGCCCATTCCTGAGGCCATGTTCCCGTTCTCCATATGAGGTTGCAGAGATCCAGCACTGTTTTTATGCCCTTATCCCCTAGTTCTTTTAGAAGCTCGGCCTGTATGCACGGCCTATTCTTCTTTATCTATGTTGAAATATCAAAAAATAAAATATACAGTATGTAGAACCTAAAAGTATTTACGTATGGATTTATTTTTTCTTTTTAAATATTTAGTAAAATAGTTGTAAAACGCTATGGTAAAGTTGGGTAGATACTCGACTGAAAAAATCAAATTTCGGGCTCGATTTACTCCAATTAAAAAATTAATTCATGTAACATTTATTTGTAATTGGTCTGAATATTTTTATACCTTATTATTTTTTGACATCCCATCAAAGATGAAGAAGAATATGGAAGTCTGGGCATTTACGGGGCTGGCAACCGTCTTGGGCTGGTTTAAGTGATCACTTTACACAAGTGTAACATTGACCAATTCTACCCATTATTGACAATAATTGGTGGTCAACTTTTATATCTTGATTATTTCCGTATCCACCATTTTTTCATATTAGTAAATAACGCTAAACTTGTAACATTGCGTTATTTTTTTTAAAGAGTGATAAAAGTCTTTCGATTCAAGCGTCGTACTAGATACTTTACATTTATCAATCTGGTCTTAAATCGAACATTTCATAACATGAAGTAGACAACAAAAGTCATGTGTGATTATTGAAGAAAAATGCATGTATCTGAGAGAACTTGGCACGAAAGCCAAATTGTATTGTATTGATTGTATTAAAAGTGAGGGTGCAATCCTATGTGATTCAGAGATCAATATAGGAAGAATGTAAGAAAGATCTATTGTGTATGGTGACAAGTGTTAGTTTAATAATATTTAGTAAGTATCAGTTTTTCTTCTTTCAGTAAAATAATACCTAAAATAAAATATAATTAATTAATTTAAAAACTACACCAATTATAAAAGTGAGTTCCCTGTGTTAGAAAATGCAGTACTATCAGCGTATTGAATTAAAAAATACATGATAGTGTTTAAAGTCAACAAATTTGAAATATATTGTTATATGTTAAGTATCTTGTATATGCGTGAACCATATTATAAAACATAAATAAATTTACACGTTTATTGCTTTTATAAGTATTTTAAAAGCTATCTTTCCAATATTCAATATTCACATTTACGTAATCTTTAAAAACCATTTTCCATGCAGTATAGAAGAGTATGGAAAATAATCTATTGGCCCCATAAATTCTGTAACTGTAGTGCCGGGCATTAAAATGTCAAAGATAAGGCTGTTTGGAGAATGCTTTGTAAATTAAGTGATTTTTTTCGAAGTTATCAACCTATTTACCGGCCTACAATGGTTCAATACTTATCGTTTATTATTTATTAGTTCTTTACGCAAAATGAAAAATGTGGTGCCAATTTTCCCCAGTTATCACTAACAACATAATAATGTACCTTAATATATGTGTAGTTATGTTTTTCATGCAATATTTATTTTATTGTAGTTGACATACATTCATATTAAATGTACCAGCAAAATAATAAAATGTTATAAAACACTTGAAATCTTAAATCCACGTTTTAGTTATCCAAATTGCTGTATTATATTTATTATTTTCTATTATCGGTTTACATATTTATAATTTCAATTAATAGAAATTGATAATTAATGTTATTTACTTTATTAAAATGTGAAAATAAGGTTAATTAATTCATTATTGGTTTTTAATTAATTTTGAAAAGATATGACATTGAAATAATAAATAAATAAATAAATAAATTAGTGGATAAGACCATTTTTTAAGTTTATTAATATTAATACGAATAGTTCGGAGAACTAAAAATGTTTTCGAAACTGGAGAAAAACTAAAAAAAGTATTATACGATTGTTTTAAAAAATAAATGAACAAAAACAAGTGTTGATTCAGAACATTTCAAATCTCCCGAAAAATTCATAACTTAAATTAAAGATAAAAATGTAAAAAAATCCATTTTTATGTTTACAAAGTAAAATAATGTTCAGATCAAAAATTTCTTAAGTTCTTGAGTGGTCATTATTAAAATTCTAATTCAACGATAAAAAAACAGAATGAATACGTTTTACGTTCGTTTCTTATTGCTAAATCAGAATAAACTAGATTCGTAAAGTTGATTTACAAATTCGTTTAATTTGCATGTCAGGCGCCGTTGTATTATGCGATATTTTCATGTTTGCATACCTCTGTATTCAAAATTCCCTTACAAAAGCAGGAATCTGTGCGTGATCGATCTCCTAGAACGATAATGACGAGGCAGACCTTAGAACGATAAAACTCGGCCGTATTTTACATTTATCGCGTTTTCTTTCTTATTTTCTTATCCGGTGAATAAACCGCGTGCTATTCCGAATCTCTACAAAATGAATTGCCTTTTATCGCTGACGAACAATGTTTATTTTGGAATATTTTTACTGAATGTAAACCAATGTACCCGCTATCTTATCTTTGAAAGTTCATATTTGTTTTTAACGATGTGGAATCATATTTTATTAGTTTTTTAGCGGTCTTCCTGAAGCATAACATTTTTGGATTAAAAATAATATTACCTAATTTATCGACAACTTTTTACGGACCGCATGTAAAAAAAACTTACTTCTTATTTAAAAAAGTACAATTATTTTCGTATCGCTCTAATTTTTGAAGCAACTATACAAGCAGGAACATAATGAAGAGCTTTTTAAAAATGAGATAAATTATTTGAATAATTTCTAAACAAATTCAATAAATATTATTTCTAATAATTAAAGAAAACACTTTGTTTTTTACCACTTGAGTTTTTATTAAAGACTGCATGTTTCAGAAGTTAAACTTCCATCAAACATGTAGTCTTTAATAAAAACTCAAGTGGTAAAAAACAAAGTGTTTTCTTTAATTATTGTAACATGTCTTACCACAAAGTTAATGCCGAAACAATAAATAAAATATTATTTCTAAGTTTTATAATATTATACAATCGCTGCTTTAATAAAAGCTCAATGATTGTTTATTAATGTAATAAAAGAATCAGAATATAAAATATTATAGGTTTTTATAACATATGATATAAAACGGATGATTGACTTGGATTGGATTGTGCTGTTGTCTTTCTGTCTTCGGATCGGTGTGTCAGATCGGTGCGTGATCACGGTGCGCGTAAATTCGATCACGCTAAACTCTCGTAATTGCTTTTATTTAAAAAAACCTCACTGCCGGACGGTAAAATTCCGTGTAGTGCACAAGCGCTGGTAGGGTGTACGATTTAGTGTCTGACAGAATAAATAATAATGTAATTACTTATCTCAAACCTACAAATGAATTTCCATAACAGTACTAGTTGCGTTTTTTACTTCTACCAATTTTTGTATTATATTTCAAACATACTTTAAATGCAAATATTTTTGTTGTTTCAGGTAAAATACATTTTCTTTGGGTGATTTGACTTCAAAATTCTCGGAAAATCATTTTGGTAAGTTATCATTAATTTTTTGTCAATGTACAATCTGTAAACGGCTTTTATTTAGATTGTATATACATGATACAATACATGAACGTGTACATATAGTCCATATTTCAATAAAATTATATTTAAATTCCTTTTCAGTACAAAATTTCGATCTATTTCTTCTCTTCGTTTTATAGTACCAATGTTATTTGTATGTATCTGTTTCTGTAAGGAAGATAATCTTCGTTCTGCTGCTTTAAGATTTCGTTTGATCCTTTGCATGGTTGGATCTTTTAAAATGGTTTCCGTGACAGACTGCACGAGTGTTTTCCGACTAACTGCTTTGTCATTAGCGGGTTGACTTCCTTCGCAAAGTACCCATACATTTATACGATCCTCCCGTTCTCGTCAATACTAACTTGAAAACATCGAAACAAATCGTGATTGTCAGAATTATACTGCAACAAAAAATGTTATTAACTACTTGTTGCCGTAATAAACCTCCTAATTTTGTTCTTTTTTATTTTGTAATATTGAATTTTATTTTATTTTCGTAAAATAATACTCCAAGGACGATTTCATTAAACTACAAAATAAAAATGTGTCATTGATGTAAAACTGTTGAGAATATAATATTAAAACACCTGGTTAATAGAAATTATATAAACACGTACCTTGTTTGGTGAAAGGAACTTTAAGAATTATTGAATATCCACAAAATCATTAAAAAACAAAACCCTGCATAAGATAGGTATTCATAATTGGATAATAGGGGTGGGTAGATTTTAAATAAATTGTGTCATTCGGCATATCATATACATATGATCTCGTGACTCATGATGGACAAATTAATAATCAAATAATTTAACAAAAGAAAGTATTATAAAACAGAAAACCCATTAAGGACACATTATTGTAAATTTGAAATTGTAAATATGAGCACAATGAAAAAAAAGTATTACTGTCTAATATTTTCAATAAATTACCTATAAATCTGTTTTAAAATGCTTTATCAATATTTAATTTTTAATTTGTGAGCTGTTTACAGTTAGACAGTCGAGAAATAAAAAACGATGATATCTCCTCCTTTAAAATATAATGTTATACTTTTGTATACTATATTGAACTTAATAACTATCGAAGCTTTGTCAAAAGTTTATTTCATTATGTTTTTATTCCTTTTATGTAGGTCAATAGTCATACAACTCTACTTTTCATGCCGCCATTTTTCGACATAAATCGATGTATCGTATAAAAAATATTATTTTAATTAGTATTTTATTCTTGCTGTTTACTTTTAACTCATTTAACATTTGTGAAATTTTGTAATTGGAATGTCACAAAAAACATGTTTTATTTATTATTCATTATTGTAAATGTATTTATGTTAATGTTCTGTTAAATTTCTAAATAAATAAATCAATTCCAAAAACATGCATAACTGAAAAAAACGAAAAAATAAAGATTGAAAACGGCGTTAATTTGAAATAGACACATAGGGTCTGATGATACTGTTGATAATGATAACATTAGCTGTAGTATTATCATAAATATCATAGTAACATTATTAATTTCGAGTACTCTTGTTGATTCACAATCACGTATTCTAATGATTATGGGTGTAGGAATACGGAAGTTCCGACGTGTGGGTTTGTAGCGTGTACATGTTAGTACAGTGTGTTTGTTTCCACGTCCGTGGCGTATTACTGTGCTGGTATGGCTATCACGGCTGCTCTTAATGCAAGACGTATTCACGTCACAATGGGAGTCTCGTGAACTCTTCTGTCTTCTGCTATCCGAGTCATCTATCATCTATTTCACAGGCACGCACTCCAGTTGCGAAGACTATGATTAAAATGGAAAATACCCCCTTAGAAATCACGTTTGCAAAAATAAATTATAAAACAATAAATATATATTCTAAGCTATACAGTTATCGAGAAGGCACTTCTATAGCAGGGGCGTGCATTCCAAATAGGAAGAAAAGCAGTGCCTATCCTAATTTACCCGCGTTACATATAAAAACGTAACTACTACCTACCCTACCTTACTAAGTAGTACCTACCTTACCTTTCTACTACTTACCTCTACTATCTATCCTAGTAAAAGTACCAGCTTACCTTGCTACCTATCTCTACTGCCTACCCTAATTAATTATCTGTTAAAGCCACTGATCTATAGTATATAAATATATAAATGAATGAATTTATGTTTGTATGATTATCCTCTATAGATTCCTATACATTTCAACCGACTGTGATGAACTTACAAGAGTTATTGTGTGCATGTCCGCTGTGGTTTTTGTAAAAAAATGAGAGCAGAAATATGCGTAAAACTATAATATATTCACATAATGACCGTTTTCTTTTACCATTTTGATATTTGAAAACACAGAAGAATCTATTATTTTTTGACATCTCATCAAAGATGAAGAAGAATATGGAAGTCTGGGCATTTACGGGGCTTACGACCGTCATAGGCTGGTTTGAGTGATCACTTTACACACGTGTAACATTCACCAATTCTACCCATTATTGACAACCACGCTACTCAAATTCTTGGAAGTTCAATATATATGAACCAATTTAGAAACCTAGCGTGGTTGTCAATAATGGGTAGAATTGGTGAATGTTACACGTGTGTAAAGTGATCACTCAAACCAGCCTATGACGGTCGTAAGCCCCGTAAATGCCCAGACTTCCATATTCTTCTTCATCTTTGATGAGATGTCAAAAAATAATATGAAAATAACTCCTGTAATTGGAGATAATCCAGATTTTGTGAACAAGTATTTGGACACACTCAAAATGTTGTAAATAAATTATCTGGTCAAATTATAAGCTTAATAATAAAAATGAAAATGGTATTTTCTGGCGTTTCTCATGTGTGTGATTATAATCCAGGTTTGGATCTCACATACTAATATAAGAGTTTCTGCTTAATAAAAAGCTTCTTTACATCTCACCAATAGATGTCTCTAGTGAAGTTCTAGAGATTCATGAACAAGGTTTCTAAATTGGTTCATATATATTGAACTTCCAAGAATTTGAGTAGCGTGGTTGTCAATAATGGGTAGAATTGGTGAATGTTACACGTGTGTAAAGTGATCACTCAAACCAGCCTATGACGGTCGTAAGCCCCGTAAATGCCCAGACTTCCATATTCTTCTTCATCTTTGATGAGATGTCAAAAAATAATATGAAAATAACTCCTGTAATTGGAGATAATCCAGATTTTGTGAACAAGTATTTGGACACACTCAAAATGTTGTACAGAAGAATCTCACTACATACGTTTATTTGTCAGGTTTTCATTCCAAATTCAAATATTATAAAAATGTGTCCAGTTCGATAGATTTAAATATGCGTAGGTACCTATTCTGCTTTACCAAGGCAGGAATAATTTATAAATGCGTTCTACAAATAGAAGGCATTTAAAAAATGGATTTGGAACAAAATTGAATTTAAAGCAAATAAAATCAGCCTCATACCAACCTACAAGATAAGAAAATATTAAAGTTTTTCATATAATTTAACCAGATAATTTAGTAACAACATTTTCTTCCATATTCTTCTTCATCTTTAATGAGATGTCAAAAAGTTATATGAAAAATACTCCTATAATTGGAGATCTTGTCCGCCTCCGTGGTGTAATGGTCAGCGTGTTTAGCTACCGTACTGGAGGTCCCGGGTTCGATTCCCAGGGGGGGTGAAAACAAATGTTAGTGATTTTACACTGTGATATTTATTTAATATTACCCTGGACTGGTTTCTGAAGCGCAAGAGTACCTTGCCTTCGTGTTATCATCACCTTGCCTTCGTGTTAGTAATGATCAAGAAAACACTGCTTCAATTTGATGCAGTGCCCTATGCACCATTGGGTGCGGATAGGGTTATAATAATAATAATAATTGGAGATAATCCAGATTTGTGAACAAATATTTGGACACTCTCAATATGTTGTAAGGTGAAGATTGTTTGTACATAAAAACCCTGTTAGTTAGTTTTAACAATTCAACTTTTATTTATAATGACTTGAATGTATAAATTAACTAACAAATTTTTTTATTTCGAATGTCAGTGTACGTACAACATTTTGAGTGTGTCCAAATACTTGTTCACAAAATCTGGATTATCTCTAATTACAGGAGTTATTTTCATATTATTTTTTGACATCTCATCAAAGATGAAGAAGAATATGGAAGTCTGGGCATTTACGGGGCTGACGACCGTCATAGGCTGGTTTAAGTGATCACTTTACTCACGTGTAACATTCACCAATTCTACCCATTATTGACAACCACACTACTCAAATTTTTGGAAGTTCTATATATATGAACCAATTTTAAAACCTTGTTCTTGAATCACTAGAACTTCACTAGAGACATCTATTGGTGAGATATATATTTCAGTGTATGTATTTTTTTCCACTTTCACACAATCTCTCAAACGTATAATAATGAATGTGGATTTGTATTGTAGTCAATGTACATATATACTCGTATCTAAAGTATGTTTATATCATAGTAATACCAGACTATTTCCAGAACGATTTTACTATGCTTCAGGAGTATTAAATTCAGCGTGTTAAGTGTTCCGGGTTTGAAATTGCTGTGCGAAATAATTTCAGTGTCAACAAATAATAAAGAAGATTGGCAGTCTTTAGAAGGGTTTTAATATGCTTATCAATTTTTATTGTACAATATAATAACTAAATAACTTAAATAAAGTAAATAACTTATTGAAATATTCCTTAATATTCAATTAAAATATTGTTGATAGTGCAACGTACATATATGAACAAGTTTTTACGTTACTATTGAGATGGGATTATTGAAGTCTAGGTATTAACTGAGCCTTTGACCTGTCATTGTCAAGTGTTTGACTTAATAATGACAATTAAATTGACGAGAAAACACATTTATTGAACTGTGATTTAACTGTTTACTTTTATTTTCGTATAACTGGTTGTGTATACAACGGAGTCCTGGTTCTAACTCTAATGTGAAGCATGGAGTTGGCAAAATAAGGATGAAAGAAGACTGAATGCAGTCAAAATGCGATCCTTCAGACGAATGTGCGGTGTAAATTGAGATCAATAGACGTTCGAATGGTTTTAACCATTTGTACGATAGATGTTTGTATGGTGAAATGTGCAAAGTATGGAAAGCTAAGATAAGCGTTTTCAATAAAATTTTAAAATGTGTGTTGAGATGGTTTGGACATGTGCTACGAATGAGTGAGGAAAAAACGGATTTGTTTATCAAGTGAATGTAGTTGGAAAAAGGGCAGAGAAAGTCGGAGAAAAACTTGACATGATCAGGTATAGTAGAGATGGCGGGTACGTATGAGGAGATACATGATTGTGTAAGAGGCAAAAAATATATGCAAAGGCAGAGTGGTGTGGCGTTCTATTCTCTCTTCCTACCCTTGCAGGGAAGCGGAGTGATGGTAAGTTAGTTAACTTTTTTTTTTAAATCTGCGATTACGTACCACTTGAGAAATTGTTTGGTTATTTTAACCTGGTTCGAACTACAAAATAATCTTCAATAAGTTAAAACCTTTTCAAAGTAGCCCGACAAAATGCTATAAATAGATGGGTTTGCTTAGTAATTGTTTGTGCAACTAGCTGGCGCGAAATCGCCTCTTTGCGCCTTTACAACTTAATACTCTAGTACCTACCCATGGTGATTTATGTTTAGAGTCAACCATTACCGTCTTTTTTCGTCAATGGAGCTCAGTCATGACTCTATTTAGTATTGTTGCGGTGACAAACGACCGGCCATGACCCGCCAACAGTCACGGTAAATTCTCCGTCCGTCTGTTCTTGAAAAACGTCGGGACTCGGATGACTGATGAAAATTTAGTAACTACTTAACCCTTTTATGACCAAGATTTAATAACGCGTAAAATACGCATGAGAGGTAATGACACTTGGTGTGTGGTAGAGTTATTAAAAAAAAGATAATTGGTAATGAGTATGAGTTTATAATACAAATGATATAATACACATCATACAAAATTGTCCTAGCTGGATATCGGATGCTATGATAAAAAACACTATATATCTATATATATATATATATATATATATATATATATATATATATATATATATATATATATATATATATATATATATATATATATAAATATATGAATATATATATATATATATATATATATATATATATATATATATATATATATATATATATATATATATATATATATATATATATATATATATATATATATATATATATATATATATATATATATATATATATATATATATATATATATATATATATATATATATATATATAGATATATAGATATATAGTGTTTTAAAAAATCTCATCAGATGATTCGGCATACTTTATGGTAAAATCCGTCCATTTATAAATTATGTTTTGCTTGGTAAACTCCGCTTTTTCTTATTGTGTTATTTATTAAGTAAAACTCTTATTAAAAAAAATCTAATTTACTCGTGCTTATGACGTTTAATTCACAAACAACTTAATCAGTACCTATGTAAAACTGAACGGTCGTAGGATCCAGCTTTATATACTCACTTATTTTGGATATCGTTATCAGTATCTGAGTGAAAAAAAGATATGCGAAACTCTTTTAATAAAAACATATTTTTTTTAATATACAGCCTTTTCTTTTTTTGTGCCTTATTGACTAACGTAATCGTAATACACACGTAATATTGACTAACGCTCAGTTACTCAGTCTGAAAATTACTGGCCACTTTTTAATACATATTTATTTACATTTTTTTCTGTATAAGCTGCCACTAAAGTGACTTGTTACATATCGCTCACTCCTTTCAAGAACGTCATAAATAAAAAATCGTCAATTTTCAACTGTGCATGTTTTCAGAATGCCCAGAAAATGTACTTTGTCCCAGCAAATGAGGCATATTTTTAACTTAATATTTACCCGCTACAGGGCAGAAAGTGTTGTTTTTGCATTTTGAAGAAAAGGTATTGTTTAATTAAATTTTTAAATATACTAAATATTTTTCAAATGGAGAAAATACCTTCAGGTTTTACTACAAAAGATCTGTTGCACAGTAAAAAGTTCAATAAGTGTCTTGATAGTTATTTTTAATACTTCGTATTATATTTTAATCTTTAAAAACGTTCTCCTGAAAAATCAGGTTTTTTGATTTATGACGTTCTTGAAAGGAGTGAGCGATATGTATTATTATGGTGATTATTTATAATTTCAAATAATTTCGTTATTTTTTTTCTTTTGATCTAAAAGGAAGCAACAAAGTATTTTAATTAAGAATTTTTTAATTAAATATTTTTAGGGACATAATTTTCAGTGGCCACTAATTTGTTTTAATTTTTTTTGTTACTTTATTTTTCTGTTTTTAGTTTATGTTTGATATAAACATATTTCAACATTTGCATCGAGGACTGGCAAATAATAGTAATTACCTTAATCGACTCTTTTTACGTGTTCCGCAAACATACTGTTTACCTTACATTGTTGTTTAATAAAAAATAACTTCAATAGCCGAGGGTTAAACATGTTTAATTTTTAATCGTTTTCTTAAAGAGATAAAATCGCCGAAAATGTGTAAAACTTATCTTAAATCATAAAAGGTACCTTTATACCAATAAAAATGTAATATGCACCGCATTCACATAATGTATCTTGCTAACTCATAAGTTAAATATAGGTAGCGGCTTCCGTGTAACTATAATTGATAAACGTTTTTTTCATATCTTACATTGCGATACGAAAAATAAATGAAGGAATTTATATTTTTAAGCATTTATAAATCATCTTTAAATAAAGATTTGTTGTTTAAATTTTGTAACACTAGTAGCAGTAAGTAGTTAGGTATTTGCTACTTAAAATTACACTTTATACGCGAGTTAAAAATATACTTATCTTAATTACTTGTGCTGAAACTATTGCAAACTAATTACATAAAATATGCATTGTTTTATTAAATAAACTATATTAAGATAGGTAACAAAACACAAGTCAAAAAATATGTGAATTTTAAAAGGCTTGGTCGTCTCATGATGAAGTAATCAACATTGGTGAGCTTTAGTCGTACTTATAATAGGTTATCGATCCGGTAACGGTTAGTGTATTTGGCCACCATACACGAGGTCGTGAGCTCGATTCCCAAGTGGATCAAAATAGATATACATAAGTGTTTTGTCACAGTTATATTTATGTATTTTATATTATTCTGTACTATTTAAAGAAAGTGAAGAGCAGGACTGATCACCTGGCCATCATATAATTAACGATCAATGGAACGTTGCATCAATCTGATTTAGTGCCATTTGCACCATTAGCTGCTGATGTATGTCGGTAGATGTAATAGTTATTCCCTCAATTGCGATCTCTGTGTAAAAGATTTGAAATTTCTCAAATAATATATTTCCAAATTTCACTATACAAACATTCACTGATTCTGAAATATATTGATAATTATTCACTAAAAACTTTTGCGTATTATCCATGTAGGTACTTACGTAAACATATAAATATATATATATATATATATATATATATATATATATATATATATATATATATATATATATATATATATATATATATATATATATATATATATATATATATATATATATATATATATATATATATATATATATATATATATATATATATATATATATTTGTATGTATATATATAAAACAAAGGTAAATTTAAGTATTACATATGATATGAAATATATTTTGAAAAGGATTCTATAGAGCAATGTTTTTAATTAAAAACCATACACAAAAATCAATTTGCCTAGGTCGAGTATCAAGAATCACAATAGAAAACCGAGCGGCAGCGGCTCTGACCCAAGATTATATTCTTCAATTCCCATTTCCTTACCCTGGTTCCGGATCACGTTTGGGTTCTTGTGTTATATCACCACAAAATAAATACCAGAAAGGTCCCTTAAATTAACTGGGAATATTACCATAACAATAGTGAAGAAAGAATAAAGGATTTCACTGGCAGAATGTATTTTATTGTAAGGATTCTACATTTAATGTTTCCTGGGACTACTCGACCGCAATTTTGTAGGGATTTTCACCTCTCTTTCACCAGTAATAAGTTTAATATGTACATATATACTGGGTAGCTCGTATCTAGAATGTTACATATTAGAATGTTGCGGCAGTAGTTTACATTTCGAGAAAATCTTTTCAAAAGTATTCACAAACTAGCCAATACATGTGGTATTTATATATATATATATATATATATATATATATATATATATATATATATATATATATATATATATATAAATATATATATGTATATATATATATATAAATATATATAATATATATATATATATATATATATATATATATATATATATATATATATATATATATATATATATATATATATATATATATATATATATATATATATATATATATATACATACATATACCCTCTTTTACTTCCTGTCTCTATCTCAACCAATCGTATTTGTAGACTGTTGGGATCAGATCTCCTCGTCTTCAGGTTGTAGAGATTATGTCATGGGCAACATCTATATTTGCAAATATTATAAATACACACCTATTGAAATTCGTTGACTGAGTGTGTATAGTATAGTCAATGCAGTATAGAAAAAATGGAAATAACCATTTGGCCTCATCAATTTTTTAACTGTAAAACCTGATATTAAAATGACAAGAAAAAGGTTATTTGTTTGGAGAACACATTTCTAAATGAAGTGCTATTTTTTTCAAAGTTTTTTTTTAAAACTTTTACTAGCCAACAACGATAAATTATTTGCTGTATTGATTAGTTTTCCACTCAAAATGTAATATTTAGTGCCAATTAAGTATTCAAGTCACGATTAAATAAAATAAAAAAAGATTTATAAAAATAAATCAAATGATGAATATTATTTATATCGTCACTCGTTATTTTTTTTAAAAGAAAATAATTAAGTAGAATAACACATTGAGACCTTTATAAATTTTAAAATATCGATATTTCTTCAAAATATCTCAAAACTGATTTTGTTCTTCATTTTGAGTAGAATATGATATTATTTACATACTTGAGCAAAAAAATCGAGAACACATTATTCTAAGCCCACAATTTGTCGGATGGTAATGTTTATATTGTAGTAGTTTATGGTTTTATGTTGAAATCAGTCTAACAACTTATCTATCAGACATTTACTGAAGAGAAAATCATTGGCAATAAAAAGTGGTTGTTAAATTGTAGTGCATATATTTTATTGGGAGTTTTGGATTTGGGCCAAGATATATTAGTTTACTGTTGAATGAGTACCATGATGAACTACTTGAGAGGGATTTTAGGAAAATATACCACTGCGGCAAGCAGAATTTTTTATTGCTAACACAAACCGATGATAATTGGTGGAATCTTTTTCTGAATAAAGATAAACTTACTGAAATATATTTACTCCTTTTTACTATTTACAGAACAGGAAATGTTTTAGACATATAACCAAAAGAAGAGAAAATTCTTTATAAAAAAAGTAACTCGTTGAATTCGCAGACAATGTTCTTCTTAATACTAAAATGCGTTTCATTTGTATTGTATAGTAAAATTAAGCGATATTTTTTCTTATGTTATTTATATTTTTCAACAGATTTTAACCCTACTATTCCACTACTCATGTATCGTTTAGTATGATTTAATTATTACATTTATGATTTGAATTATCATTTTCGATTAGCCAAAAATAAATCTTGAATGTGAACACTAGACCCTTAAGAAATATGACAAAAAATAAGAGAGGACATGGAAATGTGTCCCTGTCACAGGATGTTGCGTAGGACTTGGGTGGATTGTATGACGAGTAAAGAGATACTGGGAAGAGTCGAGAGAACTTTCCTATTACTGACCTCAATCAAGCGAAGGAATGTTAAGGAGCCTGGGATATATCATTACAGATGACCGGTACTAATTTCTCCAGGAAATAATAATGGAGATACAATAGTTTAGGGCAAAAGAAGCCTAACCTGAAGAAGTTAGAATATTATTTTTATTTATGATATCCGACACTGGATTATTCACCCTATGGATGATATGTCAATATTAAAGGTGTCTCAACTTACTAAACATTTATCGTTTTATATTTTTTTTTAATAATTCTTACTACACACGTGTATAAAATGAACGCTTAAATAAATTGCAGGTTTATTACTTCAAAATAATATTTTTCAACGAACTAAAAACATACTAGTTGTACTGGTCAAAGTTTGAACCTTATACAGCTGTTTAAATAAGTGGGTAGATAGTATTTGTATTAAGTATTTTATAAACAAAAAAACTTCAACTATATGAAAAATGCAAATCGATGAAAACAAGGAATGCAAAGAAAATAGTGTTTTGTTAGGAGTCGAATGAATAAAGGTACAGTAATCAAAGAAAGATGATATGATGGACAGTTGGAGTTCCAAGGATAGATAGTGATGGTTCAGGCTTTTCTTGAAATTCAAAAGAGATGGTGTATTTCTTCTTGATCTGGCGGCTTAGACAGAAAAGGAATTACTGAGGAATGATTAATGAAGAAGAAATAATTTCCATACAATATTACTTGTAAATTCTTATAATAATCTCATTGTTCATTTGACATATTTGAATGTAAGAAAGATGAACTTTTGTTTATACCTGTATAAATAGGTAAATGAATATTTACTTATTTTTATTAAACTATGAGTAGTTGGAGGTCTGTTGGGTGCTAACAACATATAGGTGTTGCATGCAGAAAACTTTGTACATAGATAGTGCATTATTAATACTAATGTGTGGCGTGTAATAAAGTCGCCAAAAACGTATTTACCTTTAGTTAAAATTTAATCCAGGCAAGTTTAGGCAGGGTATGTAATTGCAGCATTAAAATTCCGTAAACTGGCTGCATGGTTTTATATTGTTTTTGTATGTAACTTCTCTCAACTCTATTTTAAACTTTCAACTCCAGACGTGCGCTTTCCAAAAGGTCGGTACAAGACTCTTAATAGACCCGAGATGAGAACTTTGCGAGACGATAGTCTAAGTTCGGCGTTTTGCTTTGGAATTAGGTTATATTTTACATCCCATTTAGTAATTCCCTAATAAGTTATTCCTTTGATTTCGCACATACCATATACCCACAATGCGTGAAATTATTTTAGGGGCGCTTTATCCTGCCTAGGTTAATATTTATCTAATAAATTAGATTTATAAAGCTGTTCAGTACCATGAATGCTCCTTAATGTGCTTTCATTCAGAAGCAAATGTTCTAGATAAAACACACGCGTATTTTAAAGTATAAATATCAGTACTTTGGTACTTCCTAAAACGAATCGTACCTTGTACAACTTACAAAATCTAATTCCAGTGCGGGTATGCAAACTCAAGTGCCACGAGCATTGCTCTTATTTTTTTCTTTTCGGCCATTTATTTTCTCCTCCTTGATTTTCTTTTCCATATAGAAATAATGTCATTCATACTGAATTACTTCTTGAGTCGTCTTTATCATATCAAATATATTTCACCCTTAAATCTAAGAATGTGAAAAGAAGTGATGACCTTGTATTCATATAATTAACTATTATTGTAATACCGTGTTGACCTGCCATAACGATTGACGATTGATAGTGATACATTGGGTGACCATGCAATATCATGGGATAAAGGTTTACATTATAAAAGTGAACGAAATAGGTTAAAAAGAGAAGGAAAGGTGACGAGAGGTCGAGAGACTTTGTGACTGTCGAGTGTTGTCATTCTAGGAGATTTCTTCAGGTTAGTGTGGCTTCGGCTGCGGCTGGTGGCAGGAAGTCGCCTATTACAATCGGTACAAAGACCAAGGCTAGAAACGGAGGGAAGCACCTCCATTCCTCCATTGTGCCGGGTGTATTCACCTTTGTCTGCCTGTGTTTTGTTATTTACGTCTAATTTTAGAGAGTCC
The DNA here is from genome assembly GCF_059751285.1 of Brachycentrus maculatus. NCBI lineage: Eukaryota > Metazoa > Arthropoda > Insecta > Trichoptera > Brachycentridae > Brachycentrus > Brachycentrus maculatus. The sequence continues at coordinate 6,926 of NW_028281688.1, read as the reverse complement.
CGACTAATGAATGGGCCTCTCCGCGTGACGCAAGGTAACGAGCGATGTCAACTCGAGGGCTCGTCTGCAGGGAGACGATACGCCGAGTGTATAGAGACACCAAGTGCAAAAGGCGACACCAAAAGCGGGATATGCATTCAAAGAAAAGGCCCAGCGGTCACTTTCCTTAAGGTCGCTGTTATTTAAGGCCTAGATCTCGAGCGTTCAAATCACAACGCGCTCGGCTGCGCTGAGGACTAGACGTATGTTCATGCTCATTTTGTCTATTGGAATTTTACCGTTTTTTGGAAAACATGTTGAAAAATATTTTTTTAACTCCTTACCATTTAAAAACTCTTTTTTTCAAAACCACGTACAATATTTATTTCGTAAAAAACTATTTTTTGAAATACGAAATGCGTTTTAAGAAAAAAAAACAATTACGTCATTTTAATATTTTTTGGCTCGTTAGTTTGACTAATCAACTGCCGTTGAAAGCAACTGTAGCTTTCGAAACTAGTCGTGTGTAATGAAATAAAACTCTTTAAGTGTTTTATACGCGTGTTTAATTTTTAAAAAATCAACATGTAATTCCACATAGTTAATGCCGATTCAATAAATAGTAAGGGAGTTGGATATGCACAGTACGTAACCAAATTTGTTCCTTGATTAGCGTGTTAACGTTAAATAATTTAATCGACTACCTTCACACCCTGTATACCGTAGAGCCTCTGCGGCTAGTCTATTTCTAGTTGAAATTGAGGTTTCTATCTAGATGACATCATGACGTATTCTTGTGACAAGCCTTAGATCTTAGAATAGGCGTTGACCTTATAAGGTTTGAAATAAATGTGACTTTGTAAAACATACACTAAATAGCACACACGTTGTTTAATATGTGCATAAATCAGTTACACAAAGTTTGTTTACTTACCCCTGTTTGATTATATTATATAATAGTTTTACAAAAAACGGCCAAATTTTTACAAAAATATGTACAACTTTAGAATATTAAATGCTTTTATTTTATAACATTTTGAGTGTGTCCAAATACCTGTTCACAAAACTGGATTATCTCTAATTATAAGAGTATTTTTCATATTATGTTTTGACATCTCATCAAAGATGAAGAACGACGGTCATCAGCCCCGTAAATGCCCAGACTTCCATATTCTTCTTCTTCTTCTTTTATTTTAATTTGTATTTCAGTTTGCCCGTGAATATTGAATAAAATAACAAAATAATTATTTTTCGGTAATTTTCTGGAGAACTGACAACTAAACGGATTTAATATTTTATGAAATCATATGAAAAATATATATAATATATATATACATATATATATATATATATATATATATATATATATATATATATATATATATATATATATATATATATATATATATATATATATATATATATATATATATATATATATATATATATATATATATATATATATATATATATATATTTATATATATATATATATATATATATATTATATATATATATATATATATATATATATATATATATATATATATATATATATATAAATATATATATATATATATATATATATATATATATATATATATATATATATATATATATATATATATATATAAAAATATATATATATATATATATATATATATATATATATATATATATATATATAAATATATATATATATATATATATATATATATATACATATATATATATATATATATTTATATATATATATATATATATATATATATATATATATATATATATATATATATATATATATATATATATATATATATATATATATATATATATATATATATATATATATATATATATATATGTATAATAAAATAATGGAATAATATTGCTAAAGTTTGTTTTTGTTTTAATATATTTTGACTTATGTATTCTATTATAGATCTCTGCGTTCTCGCTGGAAACACTGAGATTAATTTTATGTAAATAATGTATTATATTCACGCGAATATAATTTAATATGTGACGCAAACTTGACTCTCATGCATAATAATATTACGAGTATGTCTCTCAACTTTGTTCGTTATGCGACGGTTTAGCACTTAATTCAATAACTTAACTGTTGGTGGATTTCCTCGTATTGTACCTTACGTTATAGAACGTAACTTATGTTCCATATACATGTTTTTCAATGATTCCCAATCTGATATTTGCATTCAATGTTGCAAAGGGCACCCCATCTTATAGATTTACTTACGGGGTTTAACTCAATTTGATTGTTAATTACATGCCGGGTGATCCAGGTGAGCAGGCCATCCTGCACTTTAGATCCCTGTTTAGTTCCTTGGAGGACTTGGAGACTTAAGAGTGGGAAAAGTCCAAAGGGATATCGCTGGTGTTAGTGGAAAAAATTTGTATACATCATTTTGAGTGTGTGTGTTGTCAATAATGGGTAGAATTGGTGAATGTAACATGTGTGTAAAGTGATCACTTAAACCAGCCTATGACGGTCGTCAGCCCTGAATATGCCCAGACTTCCATATTCTTCTTCATCTTTGATGAGATGTCAAAAAATAATATGAAAAATTTTGTGTTTGAGGAAAATAGTGGTACTGTATGGAAATGGAATTTGAAAAAGAATCGTAAGGAGAAAAAAAATAGTAGTACAAATGGCTAAGGCTCTCGAGGGTGGATATCCAAGCTCATATATTGAGTGCAAATAATGTAATATTGCTTCATGAAGGTACTTAAATGTTAAAGTTGCTATGTTTTTATGCCTTAGTTTAAGTAAAATAAAAATATTATCTGTTATTTCGTTATTTTAAATCAGCAGTTCTCAAAGTGTCCTCCGCAAAGCCCTGGAGGCTACGTAAGACCTCCGCGAGGATTGTGGAGTGATAATTTTATTAATTTACAGTGGAAGCGATGGAGCGTCATTTTCTAAATTGTAGTATTGTGCGTTGTTGTGTTTAGAAATCAGTACTGTAAAATATGCCCGTTTCCATAAAATATTTAGTGCGTTTGGCTACTGTGCTGTAGGTCCCGAGTTCGATTCCCAAGTGGGTCAAAATAAATGTTTGTATATATTTTTTACCGCAATCTTTATTTAATACCATTATCACATTGGATTGATTCATAAAGTGCATGACTGAGTTGATACTATGCAGTGCCCTATACATCATTAGTCGCAGATACTAGTAAAAAGAAGAAAACTTCCGTTTTTTTAAAGTCAGTTGTATCGTTATTCTGGATTTAAAAAAAAAAATCATTTTGAATTTGTAAGATTGAATTACGCTTTCCCGATACACGTGCGCTTTTATATAGTAAGTAAGAGCATTTAAAATATTTCAAATTAACATTATTATGAAGTCAAAATTTCCAATGTTAGATAATATTTTGAAAGTTTAGTAAAACCAGTATTTTGAAAATTCTCCGTGAGATATATTTTAATCAACTTTTTAAATATTATATTTTTTGGACACATTTATTATTTTTTCAGAACAATAAACTTTGAAACCAATTTGTCCCAGTTTGAAGTAGTTAGATTGATTTAATTCTCGTAACAACTGTTCTATGTAGAATTGTACTTTTACTATCCTTCGGTCGCTATCAATTTGTAAGGCATGCCTTCGAGCAGGTTCTATTTTACGATTGGACAAGATCCGTTCTTGTCTAAAGTGATTGGTTCGCTCTTGGAGAGGGTGGTCGTGACTTGTGAATTACGGGACATTTTGATTAAACCAACAATCTTCAGTAAATATTTAAATTCTACCACATTCTGTAACATGTAATGACTTATTCATTTATTGAGATCACATATTTTATCTCTTTTTCCTAGGTTTTTGATTTTTAATAGAGGCTCTCCGTAACTTGCATCATGAATTGTTTTTACTATTGTAAAACATATTTCAATTCTTTTGAAAATCTGCAAGTAAAATGTAGATATTTTAAAAGTATTTATTATTCACATCAAGAATAGAGTATGGGATACTATATGTATACTCATATTACCAAAATTTATTGCATTGGTAATTGGTACCGACACGTGAAAAGGATCCAAGACCAATTCATTGATACGAATTCAATTAATATATAATAAGTATATACAATATAATTAATTAATATAAACAAAAAATAATATATACAATACAGATATTCAATACTGGCTAGAATGGTGAACGTTACATAGGTATAAAATGTGATCGCTTAAGCCATCCCAATATCAGATCGGAAGCACTGGGATGATCAGAGTTTAATTTTCTTTCATATAAAGGTTAAATGTTTCATTTCAAGTTAAGACACCTTTTAAATAATTTGTAATTTTATCTATAAAAAGCTGTTAAAGGATAATAACAAAAAAAACATAATTTATTTTAGGTTATTATTTTTAGTATTGTCGTACAAATATGTACGTATTTCATGCGTACCTATTTGTTTACCTTTGATTTCTACAACATTTCTCATAAGCAGATTAAAAATAAGAAAAAACATAGAAATATTGTTTATTTGAGGTGATTAGTTATATTAATTTTTAGTATTTTTTACCGTACTTACGTATTTTGTGCATATTTATTTACCCAGATTTTCTACAAGCATTTCTCACAAGCATGGTATAAAACGATGTTTTATTGATTTTAAGTTACGGCACGTTTTTATAAACCCTATTTTTATATTGTTTATTGATTTGGCATAATTTTTGTGGAATTACATGTTCATTATTAAAAAAAACTTGTATAAAACTACTTTTTGAGTTTTATTTCAAAACACACGACTAGTTTTCAAAACTACAGTTGTTTACATCGACATGTGATTACTAAAATATTTAAAAATACGTTATTTTAAATAAAAGAAATACTTGTATTTTAAATTATTCATCATACAAAAATACTTTATTTTCATATTATTTCTGCGAGTCTAAGCGGCTCATTGTCAAAAATATGTATCAAATTGTGGTAGAGTGAAACTCTGACTCAACAGTCTTCGACACTAACCATGGAACCACAACCCGAAACATTAGTTTTTGTAATCACCTGTCGATGAAAACAACTTTAGTTTAGTCGTGTCTAATGAAGTTAAACTCAATAAGTGGTATTATACAAGTGCTTTATTTTTATTTTGAAAATCTAATTTTGTTTTCTTTATAACCACTTAATGAGTTTTATTTTATTACTTTTATATTTTATTTTTAGTTTTACTATTCACCTGTAGATGAAAACATCTGTTAGTTTTCGAAACTATTCGTGTGTAATAAAACAAAACTCGCCAAGTGGTTATCCAAGTGTTTAATTATAAGAAAATTATCAATAAGTAATTCCACAAACTTAATGCCCGCTCAGTAAATAATAAAATCTGCTTTTTTCATTGCATGATTATCATGTATGTACATATGTAAGTACGTTTGTATAACTATACTCCTGTTTCACATTACATATTATAGTACCCACATTGTACACGTGCCTTTTAGCCTAATGAAGAAAACATCTTCCTCTTTGCCATTTCACGTTAGGATGATTTAGTCTCGTGCCCACTCCGTACCTCTCACTTTCCTTGCTTCCGTGTCCGCCGCGAATCTTGGCTTCGAGCGACAGAAGAAGTACATGCCTCGTGATTACCTCGTTTAGTTTCTAGTTTAAGTTTATGCGAGAAGGACCGAGTTTAATAACACACGCGAGGATTAATGCGTCCCGACAATCGTTAAACCCAACGACATGATTCGTAAACGCACCTTGTTAGGACGTGCGCCATAACGAAAATTAAAATCACATAAGCTGTCGTATTAGTAATCGTTAAATTGTTTGTTTCTTCTGTTTTATGGCGTCTCTGTTGCGATGATGGGAGATTTATGCATTCAACAGTTGCATGACATATGATTACTGTAATTTATCAGCATGTTTAATTGCATGTGTATGTGTTGCGATTGCCAGAGAGCTGTTCTTCTTATATTATCTCTCCAGTATTATTTATTTAAAATTAGTTAACAGTAAAATGTTTTAACAATATTTTTTATTGTATTTTCTTACATAAATTTTAGAATATTATGTTGTTTTTTTTATTAAATGTCTTAAATATTGCATCAACCACTTAGACAACTAAGAATAAATTACTTATTATGGAAAAAACAAAACGCATTTTTCGATATATTAGAAACAAGAGCATAATTTGCTCGAGAATAACGAATAACTTTATTTTATATGTAAAGCTATTTTATTATTACACTTTAAATAAACGATGGTATAAAATAGTACATTTTTTTGAGTTTTAAGCATATTACAGGTGTTGTTTAATTATTTTATTTTGTTTTTACGTAATACACATTTTTATTGCATAGTCCGATTTACTGGTGTAGCCTCATTCAAAGTAATACAAAACTAAATTTTTGATACAAGTAAACAAGAAAAACCATGATATAAGTTATCTTAAAATATATATTTTTTTAAATGATAGATTTTTTCTGTTAATACAACAACAAATATTTTTTGTTTTCGTTCGTCGACTGTCAGGATTCGTCCGCTCCTCAGCATTATTGTCAAGATGTTTCCACACGCGTAACGAATAACTTTGGTTCTGTAAAATATCATCAACATACATGTATTTATTCAGGAACGGACAAAAGTCATACGAAACATGAACTGTCTTTTCAAATATTATAAAATACCTAGTTATTATCATACATAACGTAAAATTGTGAAGTCAAAAAGATCTTAGCTTGACATATCGCTCACTCCTTTCAAGAACGTCATAAATTAAAAATCGTCAATTTTCAGTTGTGCATGTTTTCGGAATGCCCAGAATATAAACTATATTCCAGCAAAAGAGGCATATTTTTAACTTAATATTTACCAGCTGCAGGGCAAAAAGTGTTGTTTTTGCATTTTGAAAAAAAGGTATTGTTTAATTATTTTTTTAAATATACTAAATATTTTTCAAATGGAGAAAAAACCTTCAGG